>NC_060283.1:2108002-2147825 GCF_021613505.1 Equus quagga | reverse complement strand
CGAGAGGCGGCGCGCCCAGAGCTTTAGCATCTCAAACACCTGAATTGAATGGAAATGTTAATGCCTGCCGCTTAGGATCTGAGGAACTCTGAGTGTTCCCCTTGGAGGCAGTTACTGGCTTAATTAAGGGCCCAGTTTGGGGCAGCTGTCCTTGGTGAGGTCAGTGCTCTGGGCTGGGTGCACAAAGTCCCAGGTTTTGGCGGCACTCATGACTGTCATCGTGTCTGGAGACTTGATGTGGGTCCCACAGCACCACGCTGACAGCCTCAGAAGGGGATCCGTGGCTGTGGGGCTGCCATGTGGCCCGACATGCTCCTGGGGTGGCTCAGACAAGCACCTCATCTCCCTGATGACCCACGTGGACCACTGCGGTACCAGACCCGAGCGGACCCGGGACGTTGTGGGGTAGACCCAAGACCGCGTGGCTTCGGGCGGTCATGTGTGGGTCTGCACTGCCGCCTCGCGGCCGCTGCTCTCTCCACACCCACAACTGACTTGGCACCATACAGGGGGTGCGCTGGGTGGGTGGGGTTGGCCCAAGACCAAGGGGGAAGACCCAGAAATCCTCCTGCACTTGGCAAGGCAGCCCCCAGGACCCTGCACTGCGGGAGGCCGTGTGGGAAGGGTCTCCCTCCGAAGCCGACTCTGGGGTCATCCCAGGCACAGGGAGTCCCTTATCGCCCCCAATTATTCCCTCCCATCTCCCCAACTTCAACCGTGTGGTGGCCGGGGGTGCCTCAGATGGGGTGGCCGTCTGATGTGGGGTGGCTTGGACTAGCGCCCGGTCTCCTGACGACCCTCGTGGACCACTGCGGTACCGGACCCGGGTGGACCTGGGCCGTTGCGCCGGTGGACCTGGCCTCAGCCGCCTCGGGCAGTGGCGTGCGGGTCTGCACTGCCGCCTCGCGGCCGCTGCTGTCTACACACCCACAACCGACTCGGCACTGCTGAGGCTGTGGGACCAGCTCTGGGGTTGGCCCCGAAATCCTCCTGTGCCCGGCAAGCCAGCCCCAGGCCCCTGGTGCTGCTGGGGGTCTTGTAGGAAGGGTCTCCGTCTGTACCTGGGCTCCTGTCCCTGACTTCTGTCCCCTGAGCTCCCAGTCTTGTGTGCCCCAGGCCACAGGAGACCCCTCGTGCCTCCAAGTGTCTGCTGTCACCTTCCGTTTGGTCCAGGTGACACAGGAGCCAGGTCAGCTGTGCCATGCCTGCCATTGGGCTCCCGGCAGTGCATGGGCTCCCGGGCGGACCTTCAGTTCTCCCGTTGGTAATCGCCATTACTGGTTGTAGTGCTGGGTGCAGAAGTCCTCCCAGTATCGATGCACTCCCGAGGGTTGATGGGCACCCTCTTTTGTTCCCTGAGTCCCCTGGGGAGGATTGGGAGGTATTTGCCAGAGATCTGAGACCTCAGGCTGTTTGCATCCTAATGCACCATTTGCATCTCTGTAGAACAGAAGCCATGCCTGGAGGGTACAGTGTGGCAATTTGACTCGTCTTGCAGATGTCTCTGTGGAGCTGGGAATGGCCCCTGGAGCTCCGAGTTCCGAGTCTGGGGTGGGGGCGGGGGGTGAGGGAGCCCGGGCTCCATTTAGGCTCAGGAGGAAATAAGACTGGATAATCACAGAGGCTGCTCTGAACCTCAGGAGCACCAAGAATGCACTGCCCTGGAAGGAAACGTGGAGAGGTCCAGCCTGGAGCCAGGGAGAAGTCGGCCGTCAGAGCTCCAGGAGCACCACTGAGTCAGGAGGGGAGGCAGAGGCAGGAGCAACGCGTGGAGAGCCAGGCATGGCGCAGCAAGGAGAGGAGCGGAGGGTTCCAGATGGGGTGATGAACTAGTGTCACAGGCCGTGGGACACTCAAGAGTGCAGTTGGCACAGGTCTCACGGGGCCATGGAGAGTGGGGTGCCCGGCCGATGCGGGCACTGGCTTGTTGCTGTCACCCCATTGGGCTCCTCTGCCCACACACGGCTCCTCCCAGCACTTGTGCCTCTGACTCCCGGCCCAGCGAAACCTTCCCACTCAAAGCAAAGGCCTATCTAGTGCCCGGCATCCCCCTGGCAGCTCCATGTGCCCATGGCTCTGCCTGCCCCAAGTCCAGCAGCCATTCCCCCAACCTTGCCTCCCTCAGTGTTCCTCCCTTAGAAATGGCTCTCCTGGCCTCATCGCCCTGAGGCTGGCTGTCCCTCACCCTCCAAATCTAATCAGTCACAAGATAATCACTTCTACCTCTGATAGCCGGGCCATCCCCCCACCCTCTCCCTCCATCCTGCCAGCCCCAGGGCTGCATCTATCAGCAGGACTGAGTGACAGCCTCCCCCCAGGTACCAGCCTCCCCCCGAATACCAGCCTCCCACCTGGGTACCAACTTCCCACCTGGGGACCAACCTCTCACCTGGGTACCAGCCTCCTATCCAGGTCCCAGCTTCCCATCTGAAGACCATCCTCCCCCCAGGTACCAACCTCCACCAGGGTACCAACCTTTCACCTGCGTACCAACTTTCTACCTGGGTATTAACCTCTCAAATACACGCACACACATATTTCCTTCCCTCCCTTCTCACTGTAGTTGGCCAAAGCTTCCAGGATCTGCCCTCTTTCACTCTGGCTCCTCTCACCTCTGGGCCTTGACCGTGCCCTTTACTCCAGACATCATCCAGCCCCCTCCCACTCAGATTCCAGGTCTCCCTAGGGAGACCTGGCCAGCTTCCTCAGCACCCAGACAGCCCCTGTGCCGCCCCTGTGTGGCTGTGCCGTGCCAGCCTGTGCATCTTCCTCCTGGGAACCCTGAGGATGCCACACCTGAGTGCCCAGCGCACAGTCAGGAAGGAGCTGGCAACACAGCAGTGAGAAGCTGAGCGAGCCAGCCAAGGTCACGCACTCCCCCAGGCCCAGGCCTCTGGGGTCCCTGGGAAGCCGCCGTCCTTCTCCAGCACTGGGTCCAATCCTGTCCACTCCAGCTGACCGCTTGCCGTCATCTGAGCCTGGAGCTGCTGCCTCGCCCCGCACCTGGCTGGCACAAACTGTCATGGCACAAACCATCCTCGCGCTGTCCGTGTGGGCGCCAGGGCAACCTGCGTCCCGGCGGAAGCTTGGGGGCCATTCCAATGCCTCCTTGACCCCTGTCCGCTGCTTCCTTCAACTCCTGCTTAGAAACCTTCTCTCTTCATCCTCAGCTGCCGCCTGGAGAAGCCTGGGTCCCTAGCGCCCGTCAGACCCACCGCAGCACTCCTCCACATCCTGGCTGTGAAATGCACCCACCGCCTCCGGCAGGGCCATGTAGCATGCACATTTCACGCCAGAAACATGAGGGCTTTCTTTAAGCAAACCCAAACTTTCTTGTCTGACACCCAACAACCCAGTGCCCAGGGGCGGTCCGACCCGCCTCGGCCTGCCCTGAGGGAGCAGCAGGAGCCCAGAGCCGCTGCCCTCCCAGAACGCTCGAAGGGCCTCAGTGTGCACCACCTGCAGCTGGGCCAAGGGACAGATGTGTGGGTGGACCCCCCAGACATTTGTTCTAGCCCCTTATGCCATATACTGCTAATTGTCCCCTCCCTCTGCTCCCCTCCTTACATACCAATGGAAGCTTCTGTTAGAAGCTTCTAGAGGCTATAGTGTCGTTTTGTTACATTTTCCAGCCTCCCTTGCTGCTAAGTGTGGCCGTGTGACTGATTTCTGACCAAAAGCACAGGTGCTGTGCGTGACTGCTGGCCACGCGTCCAGAGGTGCCAGCCTCTGTTCCCTCTTCCCTGGCTGGGGGACGTGCACAGATGGCATGAGCTGGGGCAGCCAGCGTGGGCCCAGTTCCGGTTCCCCAGGGCTCCCATCTCTAAGGCCCACGAACTGGGTGGATCAGAAGAGCAGGAATTTATTCTCGCAGTTAAGGAGGCCAGGAGTTCAAAACGAGGGTGTGGGCAGGGTCGGTTCCTTCTGCGGGCTCTGAGGGAGAATCCGTTCCAGGCTGGCCTCCCGTGTCTGGCGGTGGCCCGCAAACCTCAGCTTGTGGGGCATCTCTCTCGTCTCTGCCTCCATCTTCACAAGAGGTTCTTCCCGGGTCTCTGGGTCTTCGCACGGCATTCCTCCCCCTGTGTCTCTCTCCTCTTCTTGTGTGGGCGCCAGCTTATTGGATTAAAGGACCTCCCCACTCCAGGACCTCACCGGTTATCTCTGTCACCACCCTATTTCTAAATAAGGTCATATTCTGAGGTCCTGGGAGTTGGGACTTCAGCATATGCATTTGGCGGGGGGGACACAGTTCAGCCCATCACAGACCCCAAGATGGAACCTCTGTGGAGGGGGCAGAGCAGCAAGACAGCAGGAGGCTGGCCCTGTGACGTCCACCCTCAGACTTTGCAGCCGAGAGCAGCCGACTGGGCCTGGCTGAGGGCTGCTTGGGGTTCTCCGTCATGGCGGCTGCACCTCCGTCTAGACTGACAGGACTGCTCCGGACGGGGCACTGGGGGCACACAGAGGTGGCTGGGCCCTGGCTGTAGGATCCTGAAGGGAGAGGCACCTGGGGGACAATGAGGAGTGCTGGGGGCTGCCACCGAGAGGGGCTGAGGGTGTCCCCGGGGAGAAGGAGCCAGCTTCGTGCCTGGCAGGGCCTTTCTGAGGCCAAGAGCAGGCGAAGAGGCCGAACTAAGAACAGGCCAGCCGCGTTGGAATCTGTCCCCCTTGCTCCACTGGGCCTGGTCCATCCTAGAAGCTGGGGCTAGACTGACAGTCAGAAAAAGCCATTTGTTCCCATGCTTGGCGTCCTGCTGGTGGGGTGGCCTGACGAGACGTTGGACAGGTCCTCCTGGGGCAGAAGGAGACCTGCACAGTCTCTCCGGGACCCTCTCCCAGGCAGCCAGGCCCACTCATCCTTTTCTTCCTCCCACTGTGACCAACGCAGGGACCCAACAGGACTCGGCTGCAAGTGGCTGTAGCTCCTCTCAAACTGGCCTCAGCGAACAGGCTGGATCCCAGACCCCTGTCCCCAGATGTCCCTTGGCAGCTCTCGGCACCCATGCTCACTTATGCTGGTTTTCAGAAGGCCGTCTGTCCCCAGGCCGTGACGCGGCAGCTGCTGGCAGCCCCAGGTTTACAATCCTCCACTGAAGCATCTGCAGCCAGCTGATGGTGGCCCCCCAAAATAGGTGTCCACATCCGGCGACCCCAAACCTGTGAATGTGGCCTAACTGGGAGAAGGGTCTTCACAGCTCTATTCCGTCAAGGCTCTCGAGACGAGAGCATCCTGGATTACCGGAGTGGGCCCTAAATCCAATGACCAGTATCTTTATAAGAGAAAAGCCAAGAAGAGACACAGGGAGGAGGTCCGGTGACTGCAGAGGCAGAGACTAGGGTGAGGCCCCCACAAGCCCAGGAGCCCCCCAGAGCTGGAAGAGGCAGGACGGGTGCTCCCCTAGAGCCTTTGGAGGGAGTGCGGCCCAGCGACACCACGATTTCAGGCTTCTGGCCTCCAGAACCGGGAGAAAAGAAATTCCTGTTGTGTGGTCACCTGTTCCAGCCGCCCCAGGAAATGGATGTGGCCTGATAGTGGAAAGATGCCTTCCTTCCTACAGGTCCCAGCAAAGGCCCCAGAGATGGAGCCCGTGGCCGAGCTCAGGTCACATGGCCACCCTGCATCAACCCTGTGGCCCGGAAATCCAGTTCTCACCTGGCAAGGGTATGTCACAATCCTGGACACAGGGGGCAGAATCAGGCTGGCCTGAATCCTGTGCCCTGCGCCCGGGGGAGGGGCACGGGACTTGCAGAAATGGCCGATGTCCGTGACCCCTGAAGCGCGGCTCGGAGGGGTCCTTCCCGCAGGCGTCTTTGTCTTCACTCTTCACAGCTTTCCATTCTGGGAGCTTCGACATAGCATGCGGGTCGCGTAGCTGTGGTGAGGGTTAGAGTTTGCTTTCTATTGTGTCCACCAAGCAAAGCTGGAGCTGCATCCTCCAAAATTCCTGTTCCTGGACGGATCTGGGGTGAATCGGCTGCGTGAGGACATTGTCTGATGTCGTGAGCTGAGTTCCGTCCCCCAGTATCCATATGTCGGAGTCCTGACCCTCAGGACGTCAGATTGTAACTGTGTTTGGAGAGAGGGTCTTTAAAGAGGTGATGAAGGTTAAATGAGGTCGTTAGGGTAGGCTCTATTCAAATATGACCGGTGTCCTCAGAGGAGGAGATGAGGACACAGACATGCACAGAGGGACGACCGTGTGAGGACACAGGGAGAAGATGGCGTCTACACAGCAAGGAGAGAGGCCTCAGGGGGAACCAGCCCCGCGACACCTGGACCTCGGACGTCCAGCCTCCAGGACCGGAAGACAATGAGTGTCTGCAGTCAAGTCCCCTGTCTATGGTGACTTGTGATGGTGGCCTGAGTTGACTCAGACAGCTGAGATCCGGGTGGTAGGAGGAGAGCAGCGGCCACGTTGTGTTCAGAAGGAGGGCGCAGGCCTGGTCCAGCTTGTGCAAGTTGTCACCGGGTGCTCAGCATGCTGGCACCCGGGCTCCCCTGGTTCTGCCACGCCTCCTCCTCCAGCTCCCCGGGTCCTGGGCCAGGTGCGGGCACAGTTGCCTGGGTGAGGCCACCAGCTCATCCTGGGCGTCCCCGAGTCCTCGGCTCTGAGGTGCGCATTCACTGCCCCCACGGCTGCTGTGAGAAGTTGTCACAACCTGAGCAGATGGAACCAAGAGAAACGGACTCTCTGATAGTTCTAGAGGCCAGGAGTGCGAAATTGAGGTGTCACAAGGCCACGCTCCCTCTGAAGAGCCTGGGGGAGGATCCTTCCTGCCTCTTCTAGCTGCTGGGGCTCCCAGCACTCCTGGGCTTGTGCATCCATCACTCCTGTCTCTGCCTCTGTCTTCACATGACTTCTCCTCTGTGTCTGTGTTTTTGTGTCCAAAAGTCCCTCTTCTTATAAGGACACAGTCATTGGCCTTAGGGTCCATCCTACTCCAGTATGACCTCGTCTTTACTTAATTACATCTGCAAAGACCCTTTGTCCAAATAAAGTCACACTCACGGGTCCCGAGTGCACATGGATTTTGAGGGGACACTCTTTAACCCAGACAAGGTGGCGAGAGACAGACGTAGGCTCCAGATGGTCCAGTCGAGTCCCTGTGTATCCTCATGGCATCCGGGTGGCCCTTGACCTCTCCTCTTCCTGTCCATCTTCTTTCCTGAGCACCTGCCTTGCTGGCCTCAGGCCCAGCCCAGACGAGAGGCAGCAGCATCTCGTGGGCAGTGCACCAGCTCCATCGCTGCAGAAGGTCTAACCCCTTCAAAATTCCCTTGTTTTTCGTCGATCGGTGGTTCTGCTTCTCTAATTGGATCCTAAACGGTTCCCCAAATGGAGATAAGACGGGATAGTCAATCCCAAGGGGAGACAGAGTCGAGAGACTGTGTTGCGTGTTGCTGGACAGACAGCTTTTCCGGTGCCCCTTCCCTGAGTCCACTTCTCTGAATTTGTTGCACACACCCAGGTCATCAACCCACGGCCTGAGCCCTCCTGTCTCTATGATGCTGTGGTCCACCAGTTACAAAGATGACTGCAACACAGCCTTCCTCACTCCCTGGGTCTTTGCAACGCGACTTTGCGGCTCCTCATGTCAGGAGAGGGAGTCTGTCTCCTCCCCTTGAATCTGGGGCGCTTTGACCAACAACGTGCACCGGAAGTGTTGCTGTGTGATTTTCGCAGGCTGAGCTTTAAGAAGCCTCACGGTTTTGGTTTCCATGAGGAGCTAGCCATTCTGTAAGAATCCCGCTATCATGAGACGGCCATGCCATGAGGGAGCCCAAGGTGGTCGTGCAGAGAGAGAGGCCCCAGAGGGAGCACCGAGGCACCATACACGGGGCCAAGCCATCCTGGAACAGCCAGCCGAGCCCAGATGCCAGGAGAATGCATCCAAGTGTCCAAGTCCAGTCAATCACGCAGGGACAAAGCCATCCCCTAGCCAAGTGCTGCCCTGGTTCCTGACCTGCAGATCTGCGAGTGACCTGAATGGTCCTTGTTTTCATGCCCTCGGGTTTGGAGAGGGTCATCACGTAGCGATGGACGGCTGATGCACCCGGGCTCCCCAGCGCCATCCCTGTTGCATTCCTTCCTGCCACGTTCTCTTCCTCTCCTGGACTTCTCTCCCTTGAATTCTGCCGGGGGACATCAGGTACGCTGGGCATGAGTTAACCAAACTCACTAACTGGGATCCAAAATAAACGACACTGGGGGTCGGGCCTCGCAATCTGGTGAAGACAAAAGAGGGACAGTCCTGCAGAACTTCCGGGGAGATCTGAGTGTGTGGCGACTTGCTGGGTAGTCACGGGAATGACGGGGTCCTGAGAAATCAGGTCACTTCACCCCCACCAGTTGCATTAGCAGGAACTGAGGTGCAAGAGGAGATGCACCCCCGTAAAGATTTAGAGGTGGCCCTGGGACAGGTTCCCTGGGGCATTGAGGAGGTGGATCCACAAGCACGGGCCCCTGGAGCCATCAGTTAAGTCACAGGGGGCCTCCAAGCAGGGTCACTGGCCAACTGTGCTCCCAGAAGGATTCCCGCCCTGTATTCGGGCTCTGCTCTCCTGACACTCAGCGAGGAGAAAGCAAGCACCCTCTCAGTATTGCTCAGACCTTACTGGAAGCTGGGCTGACCCAGAGGGGAGAAGCTTGAGCCTTTGAGGCCCTTTGGCCATTGGCAGTAATGGCCTGTGTTGGGCACTGGGCAGCCAGTGGGAGAGGGGGACAGGGGCCCTGGGGCCGGCTGTGTGGCTGCTCATCCGGCCTGAGCTCCCGGCGTGGTCTGCTGGCCTGGCCAGCTCTCACCCGCTTACCACCTGAGGTTCAGAGCTGGGGACAGGAAGGCAGAGGATGGAGCCTGGCTCCCATGGGCAGTGCCTACAGGGCTCCCTGAGGGCCAGCAGACACCGGGGTCTGTCCACCTGGGCCCCTGGACGTCTGGGTGCTGGGGCTTGAGGGAGCCGAGTGTCTCTGGTGACCTCATCCCGTCTCCCGAGGCCCCGAAGTTTTCTTGAGGTCCCTTTTGCTGTCCTCCCCTTCGAGGACGCCCATGCTCCATCTTCCCCTCACTGTCGCCACAGTGTGCAACCAGCTCCTGGCCTCTCGTCGCTCCTCTGCCACCCGTCTGCCCAGCCTCTGCTGACCCCTGGCTGCCCCTTCAATGTCTGGCCCTCGGTCCTTCCCCCACCCCTTCCTGTGGGCCTGGTTCCCCTCCTTACTCGGCACCGGCGTCCCTGTGTCCCTGTGCTGGGCCTGAGGGCTCAGCGGTTACTTCTGGGCCGAGGATGGTCGACGTCTGCCATGAGATCCGGATTCTCGCTCAGGGACCACAGGAGGGCCCTCACTGGTTTGTGGGGTGTCTGTTGGGCTGTCCCACAATTGCCACTTCCTGCCTACAAGCTGGGACCCAGGACCCCTGGGTTCCTGCCTCTCCCAGCCCTGATTTCCAGCCTTTGCTTCAAGACATTTCTCTCTTGTTCTCAGAGACCCCACAGGGGGCACCCCCTTCACCTCCTCCCACACCCTGGAGCCTCCATGTCCCCCAACCTCCCTGCCCCCAGTTTTCTCCAGGTGGCCCCCTGGCCACCCCTCTTCAGGCTCGGTCTGACACCAGCAGGAGAATCAGACAGCTCAGTCTCGTCGGCAGGCGGCCCTGACCTGCTCACCACCCCCCAATACACGGAGCCCACCAGAGGCCCCCCCAAGACAAGTCACCCTCTGGGCGTCTTCCCCCACCCTTGCAGACTGGTCCCCACCTGGCTGGTCCAGGTGGCCTTCTTCTCCTTGACCCCTGTCCTCCACCCACAGGGATCACCGCCATCTTGAATCTCAGCGAGTGACCACAAACAGCAGTGGGCCCAACCAAGGAAGGATGGAAACCCCCTGCACAGCAGCCAAGCTTCTCCCCTCCCCAGCAGACCCCTACGGGGGCGATCAGAAGGGAGGGGATAGATGGAGGGAGTGGCCCGGCCCTGTGTCCTCACAGGGTCATCCCTCTGTGTGTGTCCCCCAGTTCTGTGGGGACAGGTGCCAGGATTTATGGGGTGTATGTGAGAGAGGGCGCGGGAAGAAGAGAGAGCTATGAATGCCAGGACCGAGGCAGCACGGAGCCCACAGCTGTGGCCACCTTGCTCTCTACTTGGCAAGGAAGGGGTCCTTGACTAAGTGGGATCTTAAGCCTCTGGCCACGGGTCTGGTCTTTACAGAGATGTTTGTTGAACGAATGAATGGATGAATGAATGAATGAGTGGATGGGCTGTTGCTTAAAGAAGAGAAAAGAGTGTGGCCTGATCTTTTCAAGGTACAGATAATGCTTTCCTGGTTCAGAGTCCAAGAGGGAATAAGGGCCTTCCTGCTCCAGCCACGGCAATTGTTCCTGGCCCCTTCTAGAATCATCTGGATGTTAATCCCTTAGAAAACAAATATTTCAGACATCTCAACACAAGCCCTCCAAGTGGGGGCCTGAGCAGATGGGCCAGAGGCCTGGACACTCTCCCACACCCCCAGATGCATAAGCCCACCAAAACCTCACAGCAGCGTCCGTGGGGGATGCAGACCTCGGCCAGGAAAGTGTCAGAGCCGCCGGCCACCTGCCTGGGCCCCCGCTCCTGGGCCCTGTCCATTCTCCTTGGCAGCTCCCGCCATGGACAGGACATTCCTGAAGGCTGAGGCTATACATTGGGGGGTTTGGAGCTGGAGAGGCCAGAAAGGTCCACAGTTAGCTTGTGGCTTAGCATCTCTTCGGCTTTTCCACCCTCGTCCTGCTCGCCCCTTGGGGCTGACCCGGGAGATGGGGTGCTCGTCCTGTCTCCCTTCTCAAAGTCCCTGCCAGGGCCTGCCCGCTCCATTCTTCCCCCACCGAGGTCCCTCTCTGTCCAATGCCCCCGGCTCTCGGGGCCTGATTTGAGCAGGCTGCCTCAGGCTGCCCTTGGAGCCCCGGGCCCTGTCAAAGCGGCCTCCTGAGGTGGGGGCTGCCTCCTTCTTACCCTTCTCCCCTCTCCCCGCCCTCGAGACCTATCTGTCCCCACTTGAGTCCTTTCTCCCACCCAGACTATGAGCTCCCTGAGCACAGACTCTGCAAAGGAGGTGCCCTGTCAGTGGAGCCGGGCCCCATCTGAGAATTTGGAGCCAGAGGGAGGGCCGACTGCATTCATGAGCCCTAAGTGGGGTCTGCCCACCTGCAAAAACCAGGAAGCTGCATCATGGGGCTGCGAGAAGGGCTGGCCAGAGAGCAGAGGGACAAGCTGCTGCCACCAGGGCCAGTCTTAGGGACTATGTCTTTCAGCCCCCGTGCAGGGTACATGTGGCCACAAGGAGTTGACCTGGGAAATGTGAACAGAGGTGATTGTGCTACTCCCACTCTGGCCCATAAAAATCTCCAGAAGAGGGCCGGCCTGGTGGCATGGTGGTCAAATTCTCGTGCTCTGCTTTGGCGGCCCAGGGTTTGTTGGTTTGGAGCCCAGGCATGGACCTACACACCGCTCATCAAGACATGCTGTGGCAGCAGCCACACAAAATAGAGGAAGATGGGCATAGATGTTAGCTCAGGGACAATCTCCCTCAAGCAAAAAGAGGAAGATTGGCAACAGAGGTTAGCTCAGGGCCAATCTTCCTCACAAAAATAAATAAACAAAATCTCCACATGGACCCTCCACTCTTGTCTCTTCCCTCTATCCTCAGGTGGAAAGGGAGGATATCCAGCATTCTGAGCAGCGCAGAGCCACAAGAGGGTAGGAGCCTGGGTCCCACAGAGGCCTGGAGCAGAGCCCCCCTTTCCCCCGACTGAGTGGTAACAGCAGCAGAAATGCACATGTATGAGCAGCAAACATGGTGGGGTCAAGATTGGATCACACGGGGACAGGAGGACCATGGTCTGGAGGTCACCAGCCTCTGTACCTCTGCTGGTCTGGGATAGAGCAAGCCCACCTCAGTCCTTGAGCAGCCCAGAAGCTCTGAGACATGCCACGGAGAGTTAGGGCAGCCAGGAGGAGAGGCGGGGAGGAATGTGTGCAGGTGAGTGACCTGAGGAGAAAGGGCCGGTGGCGTGCGGACTCCACGGTCTCTGTCTTAAGGAACGTGCAGAGCCTGTCCTTTATCTCACCTCTCACACTACATATTTCCAGAAAGCAATCATTTCCAATCCCAAAGTGCTCCGTGGAGGCGGAGTTTCCATCTGGGCTTTGTTGATGAGTTATTTTGGAGGAAACTTCTGTGTTAACTCACTTCCCTCATCCAAGCTCATGCGGGGACAATTAGGGAGGCAGAAAGACGGGGATGTAGGGAGCTGGCTGCAGGGGACAGGCTGGGCCTGGCCACATACTCTATCTCGCCCCACTCCTGGGGCCGGTCCCCACCCGCCGGGATGCTGGCGTGACTGTGAGTCAGGGGTCTGTGTTCCCCTGGATCCGAGGAGGTGGGGGCTGTCTCTGCACGTGCAGCCCAGCTCTGCAACCATCCAGGTCCCTCCCCGGGGCCCTCTCTCACATCCGGCTCTGGCTAAAGCCGTTTCCCACACTGCGCTTCCCACCGCGGGGCCCCCAACTCCATCCATCACCCTGAATGAGGAAATGCTCGCCGTTGTCATCCCACCCAAACCCTGGGGCCCACTACCCCATCCCTGGCCCTCGTTCTACGGGCGATGGCCCCAACTCGAACCCCTGGGGGTGATGGAGCCCCTCCCCTCTGCTCCCCTCTCCTCATGGCCTGCACACTTGAGCGTGGGACTTGTTTCCCAGCCAGTGGGTGACCACCCCCAGCCCTGAGGCCGAGATCTCTCACCCCTTCTCTCTTTGGGGCACTTCCAAGCCCCGCCATTTCCCAAAGCTCTGCAAATATGCCCCTGTGTCCCCTTCCTGTGTCCCTGTGGCAGCCTCTCCTGTCTTTTGTGGTGATGTTTCTTGGAATGGTGACTGTGACGGGCTGGCTTGTGTCCCCCAAAATTCATGTGTTGGAGTCCTGACCCCCAGCACTCAGAATGTGTCTGTATTCAGACCTGGGGTCTTTATAGAGGTGATTAAAGTAAGATGGGGTCATTAGGAGGGCCCTAATCCAATGTGACTGGGGTCCTTATAAGAATAGGGGATCAGGGCACAAACACACACAGAGGGACGACCCTGTGAGGACACGAGGAGGAGATGGCATCTACACGCCAAGGAGAGAGGCCTCAGGGGAAACCAGCCCTGCCCACACCTGGACCTTGGCCGTCCAGCTTCCAGGACCGGGAGACACTGAATGTCTGTTTTAAAGCTGCCCCTTCTATGGGACTTTGTTACAGCAGCCCAAGCTGACCCGTACAGAGACAGTCCTGCTCTGCCTCAGTTTCTCTACCATCTTTTGGCCAGACTGCTCAATTTTCTTGGCACATCACCCCCACCCCCAGCAGTTGAAAGGGCCCCTCATGGGAGTCACCTTCTAGGGCTCACCTGCCCTCAAAGGCTCTTGGTGAACCCGCCCTGGGGTGTCTAAGTATGCCCCTCGGCCTCCCAGGGTTTCTCCATGCTCTGATGCCCAGGCAGCCCACCAGACCACCCAGAAGCAGCGTCCACAGTCTTGCCCTAAGCTCCCCCTGCTCTGGGGGAAGGAGGCCTGGGGGTCCCCAAGCCTGGCACCCTGCTGGAGCCTTGCTGGGCCTGGATGGGGCTGCCTTCAGAGCCCGAGGCCCTTCCAGGGGTCAGGCCCTTTGTTACACAGACAAGGACCTTGAGGCCCACGGGGAAGGCCCACGGCCACAGGAAGCCTCGCTGACCATGCGTATCCCTCCCCGCCTGCCCTCTTCTTCCTCCTTCCACCTGAGGGGCGAGCTCAGGCCCCCTCAGGCAGCAGCCACGGTGGGCCTGTGATCCCCACCACGCCCTGGCTGGAGGGTTGGACTGGGATGAGCAGATGGATGCCCATGATGGCTTTAGGGGATATCCACTGTCACGCAGCGTCCAGCCTGGCGCCTCTGCCTGGGGCTGGCCCCGGGCACCACACGGCCCCGGATCCCCCTCCGCTGTCCACATTCCTCCCCGATTCATTCCATGCCTGAGCCGGTGTGTGACAGCAGGCGCCTCTCTTCTCAAAGGAGACGCGGGTGCACAGGGGCCAGGCCAGGGCCCTCAGGCTCTCCTTCCCCACATGTCTTCAAGGCACCCAAAGCCCCTCACTCCAGCCCAGTGCCCTTGAGGGAACGGGGGTAGAGGCCAGCTTCCCAACTCAGAGCACCGGGCGGAGTCCCTGAGCCATGCCTCCCAGCCTGGCCCCTCTCCCCAGGCCTTTCCATGCAATCTGGCCGCTCCGGCCATTCCCACGGGGTGGCCTTCGTTGATCTTCTCAGCCTGTCCTCCTCTGCACAGGGGGTCTGTGGTGGTGCTGGGGACGCCCGGCCCTGCGTGGGGGCCACTTGGCTCTGTGCAAGGTCTGTAGTCAGGCTGCCTTTGTGACCACGTTCCCCGCAGCAGCCCCGCCGCACCGCCCACCCCTTTTCCGAGCGTTCCCACCGCCACATCTTCCCAGTGAGGGCCTTGGGGGAGAAGCACCGGCCTGGGGCCTGGAGTGGGACTACCTCCTTGTGCCTGGGGAGCCTGCAGCTTGGCCAGAGTTTCTGCCGGACAGACGTGAGGCCCAGCCTGTCTGGAAGGGCTCCATGCGCTCCCAGGATGCACGAGCCCCCGGCCACCATGGGGGAGCCGGGCTCCCAGGCTGAAGGCCAGCAGCAGCAGGAGGAGGAGGGACGGGGGGCAGAGGAGAGGCTGGGGTCTTTATTTGCCCCCTTCACTTCCCTTTTCCCTCTTTTTGAGGCTGAGGTTAAACAGAGGGCAACCGGGGCCCGTGACCTTTGCCCTCCGACACTTTGAAGTCAGGCGAGGCTTTGATATCTTAATTGCCACCCCAACCACCAAGTCACTCTCTCCCAGCGCAGGGGGCAGCCGCCCGTGGCAGGCGCTGGACAAAGGTCCCTCCCCTGGGAGCGGGGTCCCGGGGTGCAGCTCTCTGCAGTTGCCCTTTGGTCCCCAGAAATCGGCCTCGCAAATAAGCCAGGGACCATCTCCCCTAGTTGGCCTGGAGCTCGACCGCCCACCCTCCTCTCTCCTTGCCCCCCAGACCCCCTGCCCACTGTCCCCTGGGCCCACACATGGTCCTCAAGTGACCTCTCCAGGCACCCCACCAGACTGCCTCCTCTGCCCGTGGGCCTGCCTCCTCTCCGACTGTCTCCAGGGGACCTGCAGCCCTGCTGGCCTCTCTGCTCTCAGCTTGGGGGTTGCCCCTGTCTGCCTCCTTGGGCTGCCCCATGATGGAACCCACGGGGGGCTTCAGAGGGTGGCACATGGGCCGAGGGACTCCTGCAAGGCTGACAGGCTGGAGATTCCACCGGTATGACTTGGCAGAACCCTTCAGCTAAGGAGAGGCGGAGGCCGGAGAAGGGACAACTGGGCCTTCTTGTCCACAGCTCCAGGGAGCAGAGGTGGCCATCGGGCAAGGCTCGGTCCTGCCTCTCCCTGGAGGTCCACCATGGGACGGTTCCTTGTGCCATCCTGGGCTGGGCACACAGATGCCTGAAGGGACACCAGGCTCCCCTCTGCCCTCGGCTGCCACTCTCTGAAGCCAGAGCTCCCCCCGACCCAGGGCTGCCCGTCAGCCTGGCCAGCACTCGGCCTCCTCGGCCCCACACTGAGGCTCATCAGACTCCAGGGGCAGCCTTTCTGAGGCCCCTCCCATCACGGACCACCCAACCCCTCGGGAGCCTGGCCCCTGCTCCTACCCGCCAGCACATCCGCCCAGGTCCAGGGCACGTTTTCAGGGTTTCCTCCACACCCCACCTAACGGAGGGGAGACAGCAAGCCTTGCCAGGCCCTCTCCATCCCCAGCACCAAGCGGTGGGCTCCACTGGTCTTAGGTAGCCTGGGGAGAGTGTGGTGGGTGGAGACTCTCCACACCCAACCCTGGACACAGCCCTGTTTCTCTGTCTCCCGACCCACCCTTCCCCAGATGCCCCCTGCCCACCCCCTCCCTTTGGCCCCTCTCGCTGCCCCCACACCCCCGCTCACCATCTCCTGGCTCACTCCTGCCCACTCTGGCCCGCTGTGGCCAGGGCACTCCAGGGGCTGCCCCCTCGTGCCCCTGAACCTGTGTGTCCCCGGGGGTGGGGGCTGGCCGGGCCCTGGGTGGCTGCAGGCCCTGCTGGGTGGCCCGGGGCTGGGGCGCTGCAGGCCCAGGGACTCCAGCGTGGCCCTCCGCGCGCCCCCCACCCAGAGTCCAGCCTCTGCCAGGTTTCTGAGGGGCATTGTTATTAATATTATTATTACAGCCGCTGCAAAAACATGCTCTAAGCCCCTCGAGTGATTTATTTCGCGGGCAGCCTTATTGATTAGGCCAAATTTCCACGGCGGTGGGGGAGGCCGTGCCTCAGCTCCAGGAATCTTGGGTCTGGGGGGCCGCCCGCTGGGCGCCACTGGGCAGACACCGAAGCCCCGGCCCCTCCTGCCCACCGAAACCTACCTCGTGATGGGGAGGCAGCCCCCTGCCCCGGCGAGACCCCGGTCTGAGGGGGGAGGTAGCCCTGCTCCAGCAAGACCTGAGCTGAGGCCCCGAGCCTTTGAGGGGTAGTGGGTGTGCAGGGGATAGCAGTGCACCCGGGGCCCGTGGGCTGGTGCTGAGCAGGAGGTCCAGGCAGCGAAGATGCCGCCGGGCCTGGGCGGGCCTAGACCCCTGAGCCCTATTCCACTGTCTCTACATGTGGCGGCCTGTGAAGACCCCTGAGGAGGAGCCCTGGAGGCATCTGTGGTCTGCCTCTGTGGCTAGGGGAATGCTTGACCCAGACCAGCGACCCCCAGGCTCCCGGCATCAGCCTTTCTTCACCCATCAGACTGGCGCTGGTGATCTCTGAGGCCAGTGTCGGCCAGTGCCTTGGGCCGGGAGGCTGGGTGCTGCCAGAGTTGCACCAGAACCCAATCCTTCATCCCGAGGGGGCCGCCTCCTTTCCTCCCTCAGTGAAAGGGCAGTTAACCGCGTCGAGGGGATGCTCCCACGGGGGTCACTTTCATCACGGACCCCCCCAGAAGCCTGTTGGCCTGGCTTCCTCAAGCCTCCTGAAGTCCCCACCAGGGGCCACCAGCCATCATGGGGATATCCAGGTCTCCCAGCCGCCAAGACAAACCTCCCATCCCTCCCCCCACCGACAACCTGCTGGGGCTACCAGGAACCATCCCTGGCCTCCTGAGCCCAAAGAAGCCAGGGTACTGGGCAGTTGAAAAGCTGGGGCTCAGTCTGGGGAGCTGACGAGAGGATGGCTGCGGAGGGAGGGGTGCTGGGCCAGTCAGCCCCTGGTCGGACAGGCCAGCCGCCCCAGATGAAGGCCCCCTGTGCGTATCTGTGGCCGGGGGCTGCCCTCCCGTTCCGGGTCCAGGTGGATCATATGCGGCTATGTGTCCTGTCTCCAGCCCCAGACCTGCCGTCCCCAGCTCGGAGTGGCCCAGCTCAGGAGAGGGAAGGTCACATTCTCCCAGGATGAGGAGGGAACCAGGAAGGCATCTCCTCACCTGGGGCCGCCGGGGGTCTGCCTCCAGTTCTCATTTCCATCAGCCACTCCTGAGGTTGGGGGCTGCTGATGGGGTTGGGGAGAGGGGCTCAGGGGGCAGTTCCTGGCCCCAACTTTGATCTGGGCTACAGGATGGCACAAAGGAGCCCCACGTGTGGCGGGGTGGGCTGGAGACGGTGTGATGCTGCACGTCTCTCCAGCCTCGGGGCCTTGGGCTTCTCCCTAGGGCTGCGAGTGGAGGACCAGGACGGGCGCCAGCGAGGGGAGGTGCAGGAGGTGAGACACAGCAAGGTGGGGGGCCTGGCAACAGGGAGATCCATGTTCTTGGAAGGGAGCTCAGTAGAGGGGTCCCCTCGGAGACATAGCCCAGACTCACAGGCCCTGGCCTCTGCCCTAGAAAGCTTATGTGGCGGGCTTTTCGGGCCCTGTCATCTACCCGCAGGCAGGAGTCTCAGGGGCCTGCCATCGGGCTGTCGCCTGCCCCCGCCCCCCAGGCGCAGGGCCCGAGGGGCAGACATCACGCCAGCCCCTGCCCTCACCGGCCGAGGAGACAGCTGCCGCTCCAGTTCCAACACACGGCTGGAGCCTTCTCAACCTTCCATTTTTATGACTAATAAAAGGGATTGTAAACCCTGCATGTGTACAAAGTGCACCCTATAAATGGCTCCTGGTAATAATGACATTTGCAGCAGTGCCCCTCGGCACTCAGGATTGGGGGGGCAGGCAGGGAGGGGGAGACTGCCCCAGACACTGGCCGTGCCCGGCCCACCCAGGGACTGGACCGGAAACCCCTCAGGTCTGTGACCCAGGAGGGAACCGGGGAAAAGAGAGCACAGGGCACTCACCCCAGACAGACACCTGCCAGCACGTCGCTCTTGGTTCGGGATGCCAATGGCTCCTGTGGCCAGCCTCCTGAGCATAAGTGAGGTGGGGCTGTGGTTCTTTGCTTCTCCCTTCTACGTGGCACATCTCTTACCCATGGGACTCAGTTTCCCCATCTGACTTTTGGGTACCCAGCTGTGGGGAGGGGTGTCAGGCCTGTAGCTGCCAAAGGGAAGGCTTTCACTCCACACTGTGCCCCCGTCCTCCACTTGACCCTCCAGGCCACAGATGGCTGTGGCCCTGAGCCCCCCAGAGGCAGACAAACGGGGCAGGGGAGGAGGTGCCAGGCCCGGAGTGACGGCGTGGGGGGCCTGCGGTGTGGCTGGTTCATGAGCTGTCCCATCTCCTTAGCAAACACCGGCCTCGGGACAGGTAGGGACAGGTAGGGGGGACCGGCCTGGGCTGGGGAGTCTCGAGTGTGACTTTTATGGAGTGTCCCGGCTCCTAACTCATCGACGAAGGGGCAGACTGCCTCCCTCGTGTCAGATCTCCTGTCCTTGTTGAACTCGAAGCGAATGTTTTCCCCTTAATGAAATTCTTGGGAAGAATCGCCAGCTTCTGGTTTTCGGGAACATCCCCTCTCCCGGAACGGCGTGGCCCTGAGCCGTTCTGTAAAGACAGGAGCCGACAGCTTTGAAACGTGGCTTCAGTGCTGGTGTGCTGGGGAAGCTCTGCACCTGCCTCCACAGGAGGAAGGACGCCCAGATTCGTGGGGCTTGCCCACCACCGTGGCGTAAATATTCCCCTAACGGCAGGTTTTCAAGCTACCGGCAGACGTCCCCAAGCACAGAGGAGAGGGGAGAGCCGAGCGAGCGGCCTGGCACCGCTACCCCAGCAAATCGAAAGAGGAGAGAGTTTTCCATGGGACCTCGCAGGCTCTGAACTCTCGGGGGCAAGACTGTCCGAGGTCTCTCTCCCACCTCTGCTGCCCTCCCCATGCCCAGGGTCCCTTTGGTTTGTCCCCAGCTCCCTCCCTCCCACCTGGACCACCTTTCCTGGCCCCGCACTCCCGGAGGCAGAGAAGAGCCCCCCTTGAGTAAACGAAGCCTGACAGAGAAAGGACGTCACTGCGGAATAGACACATTCGGCACCCTCTGCTGCTGACCTTCTGTGGGGCAGGACCCCAGGTCTGGAGGCAGGACCGTCCCGGTGTCCACAGGCAGCTGGCAGGCCTGGGGGCTCCCCAAGACTCAGTTCCCATCACGGCGATCCCAGCTGCGCTGGTGTCCCATCAGGGACCTGAGAACAAAACCGCCTCCCGCATGCGGCCAGAGCAATGCACAGGGGCGTCCCGCACCTCTCTGCCCACTCCCACCTGAGAGACCGCTTCCAACCTCGGGGAAGCTCAGAGGACAGGACCTGGGGTGGGCACAGGGGAGCCAGACCCCAGCAGCTCAGGCCGCCTTTGCCTAATGTGGCCTCCGCTGGCTGCACAGCAGGTGTGTCTCTGGTCTGGGGGTAGTCTAGGGTCAGCCGAGCCTTCACCTCCCTGCTCAACACCCTGTACCGTCCACAAGTAAGAATGACGCCCTGCGGTTCTGGTGAGAGGAGCCCCGGGGCGGGGGGCTCAGGGCTCTTGCAGGAAGGGGCAGGGCTGATGCCGGCACTGGCAGCCTTCCAGTACGGGCTCCAAGCCCCTTCTCCTCCTTCCTGCCACCACCCCCATGCCCGGCTCTCCTCACCTCACACCTGGCTTCTGCTCTGCCTCCCGCAGCCCTGGCTCTGGGCCTTGCACACAGTAGGCGCCCTCTGCATGGCCTGGGCCTTGCGATGGGCCCCAGCACAGCTCTCTGGTCCCTCCCATCCTTCCTTGGCCTCCCATCACTCCATGGCCAGTGCTGACAAGGACCTGCTCTGCGTGAGGAGGATCAGTGGCCACCCCAGGTGACCTCTCTTCCCTCTGCCCCGCCCCCCCATGTTGAGAGAGCATCGAGGGGACAGTGCTGGGCAGGGACCAGAGAACAGTGGTCACCTCTGTTGACCACCTCCTTTGCAGCATTTCTGAGCCCTGCCTTGCTGGCTGTGGGCTGAGCCTGCCACAGCCGGGATGGTTGGCTCAGCTTTGAGGCCTGTGACACGGGGGCCTGGGGGAACCTAGGAAGGGTGCAAGGAGTAGAGCTGAGGGTCCTGGAGGCAGCTGGATGAGGTCGGGACCCGAGTGGCAGAGCATCCTTCAGAGACAGGGAGACAAGGGTGCCGCTTGAGGAGGGGCTTCAGCGGAAAGGCCAGACTGGTGAGAAGTCAGGCCTTCCGGTCAGACCAGGCCACCCCTCAGGCTACAGGCAGAAGCTTCTACGCAAACCCGCACCGTCCAATAGAACTTTCCAGTATGCAATGTTCTAGATCTGCACTGTCCAGCCCAGAGCCTCTGAAACGGGGCGGATTCGAGCAGAAGTGGAATGGGAGAAGCGGCCATACTCGCATGGGGGGGCCGCTGTCTGATCTTCAGCGTAGGGCTGTCAGAGAGAGCGCAGGGTGACCGGTTAAGTCTGAATTTCAGGGAAACAACTAATGTTTTTAGTTGAGTAAGTACCATGCCACATTCGGGACACTTGAGGGCATATATATATGCCAAACAATTATTTGTCCTTTGTCTGAAATTACCAGGCGTCCCGTGTTTTCATTGGCTAATCTGGCCGCCCTGCAAGTTGCAAGTTGGTCCTCCAGCAGCCGGACAGCCTGGGTCCAGACTAACCATGTGATGGGCGGTCGGAGCAGCAGGTGGGGAGGCCACCGTCAGGCCTCCAGGTGGCCCTCGAGGACTGATGGAGGCTTGTCCGGGCTGTTGGAAGGCAGTGGACACCGCGTCCTGGGATCCTCCTCCTCATCTGCCCTGTCTCTACCTGCTTCCCGTCCTCCTTGTGGGATGCTGGTCCTGCTGCTCTGTGTCCAGACAGCCGACCGGAGGCAGGAGGAGGTACCCCTGGCCTCTGTTCCATGCAGCCATGTGGCAGGGTCCTCCTGCTCAGGGTTCTGGGCCCCCAGAGTCCAAGAATGTCCTTGCGGGGGGCTGACAGGCAGAGGGGCTACTCCTCTGGGCCTCCCGAGCTCGGGACGTGGCTCTGGCAGCCCCCTAAATGGGGGCCGGGTTCTGGTTCTGTCCCATTGCACCACTGGGCCTGTGGCCCCGGGAAAGACGGGGTGTCCTGGGAGGACTCCACACTCTCTCTGAGGCTCCAGTTCTGTCTGAGCAGTCCTGAGGGGTGTGGAGCAGTACGGAGAGGGGGTCGGGGGCTGCAAGCTCCTGACTCTGTGCTGGCAAGGTCTACACTTCTGGATAGGAGAGTGAGCCTCAGCGTGTGCACACATGTGTGCCATGTGTGCGGGTGTTCATATATTTGCATGTGCACATGTATATCCATGTACATGAGTGTGTGTACGCGTGTGCACACGTTTGTATGCAGGTGCATTTGTGCACACCTGTGCTTATGTGCTTTCTGAGGAAAGCAAGGGATGGGGCCAGAAAGTCCAGAAGGCAGAACCTAGCCTTTGGTGGAAGAGGCAGGACGAGGGCCACCCCTCCAGTGAGCAATGCCCCGTCCCCACGTGCCACCCTTCTGAGCCATGGCAAGAGCACAAAGACCTGCTCCTCAGCCCCCGGGTCAGGGCCTGGCCTTGGTCCCCTATCTGCGATGCAGCAGCTTCTTCCCTTCTCTTGGGGGAGGCAGGGATGCTGCGGGATGGGGACGGCGCAGGATGGTGGGCCACGTCTGCAGACCAAAACATGCTGTTGGGGGCTGACTAGCCTGGGGCCGGGGCTAAGGCCAAGACACAACTGGGGCTTCCTGACCTGGCCTGGGAACAAGGGGGACTCTGTGAGCGTCCCCAGCACCCTGTGGTCCCCTTCCTGGCCTCTCAGCTCTCCCAAGCAGGTAGGCAGCTCATCAAGTGTTTGGGGAGTCGAGGGCCCCCCAAGAGGGGCAGGCGTGTCACTCAATGCCAGCTAGCTGACCCACCGTGGCTGCCCAGTTGCCATCCTCCCCCTGGGCTCCTGCGGGCCCTGGCCCCTGCCTGCAGGCTGCACCCTCATCTGGGACACCTCTTGACACTTGGGCCCTAGAGGACCCCTGCCCTCCACCACCTGGGCCCCAGGCTGGCCCCCAGCCCCGGCCGGAGGATGAGAAGCCTGTGTGTGCTGGCCGGGCCTGGCAGGCGGATTCCTGCGCTCTGCTGTCTGAAGGGCCGGGCGTGATTTGCAAACATTAATCGTGTTTGGTTGCGTTTAACACAGGGAGAGGAGAATTTCTTCTGAAACCACCTCTCTGGCCCCAGACCAAGTGTGGGAAAGAAGGAGGACATCAATCTTTCCCCTTTTAGAACAAGTTTTCCTTTTTTATTTTTTTTCAAAGAAAAAATTTCCAGGCTCCATTTTTCTTTATGTGCCTTCCAGACAGGGACCCTCCCAGGGCTGGGGACCCCTGGCGGGGTTGCCAGCATGACCAGGCAGACAGGGCCCCTCTCTCCCTATCCAGGGCAGCCGCCCCTCCCTACGAGGCAGCCTGGGGCCCTGAGCTGGGACTGCACCCCAGGACCTGCTCCTGCGGGACGGGGAGTCCAGGATGCCGGCAGCAGGAGCCCAAGGTGGGCACGTGTGGACGAGCAGCCTCTGGGGAGGGCCTGGGACAGGGGCTTGCTGGCCAACCAGTCAGTGGCAGGGCTGAGCAGAGACCCCCTTGGAGGAGGGAGGGGGCTCCCCAGGGTGCTCAATTCAGACTGGGGGCCACCTGGCCAGCGCCCCCCACAGGGTCGCCTCCAGCAGACAACTGGCATGGCCTTCCAGCCACCTCTCAAGACCTGGGGCGTCTGTTCTCCTCTGCCTGCCTCCTCCCCGTCTCCATCCCCAATGGCCTCTCCCCATTCCTGTACCCTCCCTCCGTCATTCTGTCATCCCAGTCCCCCCCGACCCCCAACACCCCGTCGCCTGTTACTGGGTCCTCCTGGGCACCGGGTGTGCACGGGCCAGCGAGGGTGGAGGCCCCTGGAGGCTCCTTTCCCCGAGGAGCTCTGCCTCCCCAGACTCCCCGTCTTCAGCCACAGGCACATTTTAGAGGCCTGACCAAGAGGGCAGCAGCGTCCTGGGGCTCTGAGCCCCTGCCTGCTCTGCTCATGCCCATGGGGGACTATGGGTCTGCCCGCCCTGCTCTTGCAGACCATCTTACCCCGGGGATGCCCACCGGAGTGGAGGCTCCGGCGGGCTGTGCGGGCAGAAAGCCTCGGCCTGTCTGTGGACAACTGGTCCAGCCCATCCTGTGCATGCCTGCCGCCCCACGGCTCACCCACACTCCATCTGTGCATCTGTGGGGTGCATCTTCGGAGCTTCCTGAGTTCCTCCCCCACTCGGCCTCCTGGGCCAGAAAGGGTGCCCCTGAGCCTGCCTACGGAGCACAATCAGGTGCAGGAGAGCCGGCCCATCCCTGCTGGCAGCACTAGGGTGGACCGTCATCTCCCAGGGTGGGCGTGACCCATCTTCTCACCCTCCTCCCTGTCCTCCAGTCCCCGCCACCTGGATGGGCACAATGACCCCACCACCCAAAGGGGCCCCACGAGGAACCCCAGGGTATCTTCTGACACCCTGTCTTCCCTCCCCACTCTGATGCCCTGACCCCTTGCTTCTGGGAGACTGCCTTCCTGTCCCCAGGTGGCTGCCGGCTGATGGGGGCCCTGACCTCTCCTGATGGGGGTGCCGTCCTGGGAAGCACGGGCTGGGGCTCCAGCAGCAGAGCCCACACTCCTCCCTGGAGTCCAGTGGGCAGGCGGCTTCGGGAAGGTTCCCCTGCCCAGCATAAAGGGCAGCTGCCCCATCGGGCTGACCAGCTGACCAGCTGTAGGCCAGGTGCACATTTACTTGGCACCAGTGGGTAGAGAGGTGTCAGCCCCATCATGGAGCAGGCCCCTCCCAAATGCCCCCTGTGTGCCCACCCCAGAGGATGGCCGGAGGACCAGTGAGAAGGAATGGGGCTGAGCTGAGCTTGGGTGTGGGCGCACAGGCTGGGAGGGCTGGCCAGCACAGGGGGGTGAGTGGATGGACACGGAGCTGGGTCCTCACAGGCAGAGGGCTTCAAGAGGAGGGGACCCCAAACAGTGGTTGGAGAGAAGAAGAGGAAGGGTGACCTGTGCTGGCATCTGCACCCTGGAGGACCAGAGGCTCCCATCCCTGAACTGGGTGGGGGCCAGTCCTGCCACTTACTTGACAGATGGGGAAATCGAGGCCCAGAGAGGGAGACCACAGAGCTAATGAGGACAGCACACAGCAAAGCTCCCGGGGCAAAACCACCTTGTTCTTGTGTCTTCTCCTGGAGAGGATGTCTGTTTTGGTTTCTTTTCCAGGAAAACAGGCAAGGTGCCCCCCGCAACCATGACAGTCAGGGGCCCCTCAAGCTGCTGCCCACTGGGTGCCAACACTGGGGCAGGACTGGGCCGGGGTGAGGGGGAGGCCGGGCAGGACGGCTCCCAGAGCGGACCTGCCAAGTGTTCCTTGCAGAAGGAGCCAAGTTGCACGGAGCGGGCTCCCTGGCCACTCGCTCGTCTCTGACCAAGGAAAGCAAACACGGGAAGCAGTGGAAAGTGAGAAACTTTAGCAAGTGAGAGCTTGCGAGGCCAAGGGCCTCCAGGAGAGAGACATCACGTGCAAAAAATGGCAGGGGGCCGCCACCCCTGCCGGAGGACGCCCGCGGCGCCATGTTCTTCCCATTGGCTGTTGCTGCTCCTTGTGGCCCCTCGTGCTGGGCTCTCCCCTGGCCACCCTCCTTGCTCCCACCTCCAGCCCCCAGCCCAGCCTGCCCAGCCCAGGCAGCAGCCCCCGTGTCCCATGAGGCCCCCACCATCTGCAAGGAGTAAGGAGGCAGGACCCTCACCCGGGGCTCTAGCTGGGGACTCCGCCTCTGCCTGCCCACAGACCCTCGGCAGGGCGAGAAGGGGACCGAGGGACAGGCAGAGCCAGAGGGTGGGAGGGTGTTTCTGGAGGGCCTCCTGATGGGGGCAGCCAGCCCCCTGACCGCCCAGGTGTCCCTGAGGGCCACTTCAGGGCACAGCTATTTCCAGCCTCTAGGCTCACGCCTCCTCTTCCCAAAGAGGCCGGGAATGTGAGCATCAGGGACAGCTGAGACTGGCACTCCAAGACCCCAAGAGGCATGCTCTGCTGACGGGATGGCAAGAGGGAACGGTGGGGCGGCAGTCTGCTTGGGTTTCCTCGCTCAGCCCCGCTTTCCAGGCTCCCCACTGCCCCGCACCTGCCCACTGGCCTTCAGCTTTCAGGCCTGGGAGGGGAAGAGTTTGGGGATTCAGACCAGGGTTGTCACTGTGGTGCTGCACACAGAATGTGTGCGGGTCTGAGCGGGGCACTGGGGTGCCGGGCAGCTGAGGCGCTCCCTTGCCCATGAATCCCCAACGACTTTGCTCTGAGGAGCCCGGGGCCCCTCCCCGTGCTAAGCCAAGGGGGCCAGGCTCACCCCTGGGCCCAGCTGGGACCACCCCAGCTTTCATCTGACGGTGGGGGCCAGGAGGGGGCCAGCGGCCTAGGTGTGGGCTCTGG
Source organism: Equus quagga (assembly GCF_021613505.1). Lineage (NCBI taxonomy): Eukaryota > Metazoa > Chordata > Mammalia > Perissodactyla > Equidae > Equus > Equus quagga. The sequence goes on along the minus strand of NC_060283.1, from coordinate 2,121,898 downwards.
CATCCTCTTCCCCATCTCAAGTCCTGCCCTCACCAGGGGACGTCCTCAGGCCCTTCTTACCAGCTGTCCCCTCCTGTCTCCGCTGGCAGTGAGTGGCAGCCCCAGCTGCCGCAGCGATCCTGGCCGTGGCCCACCGCCAGCCTCCCGCTCAGCCCGGGCGCAGGGCGCTCGGAGGGGCCGTCGGCCTTTTTTGGGCCTGTTCACGGTAGGGCACCCAAGCCCACCAAGGGGAGGCCAATCAGCGTGGCCGTCTACGCCGGCACGCGGGCCACCGGACAGCGGCTATTTCAGGCCCGGTGTTGGTTTCCCTGTCCTCTTCCCAAAGAGGAAGAGAATGCGGACACCCCGCCCTACAGGCGCCAGCCGGGCACTCTGAGACCCCAAGAAGGGCAGCGAGGCCCGGGGCGGAGAGGTCAGCTCAGCCGCCCAGCTCTCCTTTCTGCTCTTGAGCTCCCAGGCTTCAACCCTGGAAGTTTCAAGGTCCCCGGCATCACCACCTCCCCACAAGCCACGTCCAGGGAGGGTCTGGGAGTTGGACCCTTCAAGGTCACACAAGCTGAAGTGGCAGACAAGGGGGGCAGCACCTTCTCCCAGCTCCAGGGGGGCGGCGCCCAGCAGACTTCTGCCCCCTTGATGATCCCCAGGGTCCTCAGGCCTTTCTGGTGGCCCACCTGGCTCTCGGCGCCCCGTCATGAAGGCCTGGCTTTAGGGCTGGGCTCGCCAGGTCTTGAAGGACAATGACCTCATCCGCCGGCTGGCGGGCAACACGCTGGCACAAGATCAGGCTGAGCTGTGGAGCCTCTTAGAAGTGCTGGGCCTCGCCAGGCTACTCAGAGTCCCGAAAGTGTGACAGCACCTTGCACACAGCGCTCTGCCGAGCTCTCCTGAAGGGCCTGTGACAATAAATGTGACCCGTCCTGCCCCGCCCAACGTGTCTGCTCTCTTTACCTACCGTCAGCACCCGGGACAGCCAGAGCGAGCCCAAGCGGGCCTGTCCCAAGGGCCACCGGCCGGCCAAAGGCCTGCAGGGAGCTCGGCCATCAGTGCACGGCCAGCACACACCCCAGGCTGCTGTCCAGAGCCTGTGCCCCCGGCCGAGGACGGCATGGGGGAAGAGAGGTGGAAGGACAGGTCAGCAAAATGGAGGATGCCACTAGGCCGGCTTCCTGTGAGCTTCCAGAGGCTGGGGCTCGCTCCAAGGGCCCGTGTCTCCTGCGGGAGACGCCCTGGACAGTGCTTCCTGGGGCTGAGCACTCCTGAGAACACGCTTGTGGGCAGCCTGTTTTCCTTCCAGGACACTGTGCAAAATGGGCAGAGTTTATAGAGGTGGCCAAGCTGCTCCTGCCTTGAGGCACCGTGGTTGGCGTGGGCACTCGCCAGGCAGCTGGGAGCACAGATGCCCCAGAGACAGGTTACCCGGGCCCTGGCTTGAGGCCCCCGAAAACAGAGCAGGGGCTGGCAGGCCACCTCCAGGGCGGAGTCCGGTCAGAGCTGCCCCAGCCCATGGACTCCACCCCCACCTGGCCATACCCACCCACCGCCCTCTGACTATGATGGGGACCAGAGGCCAGGGGCTCTCATCAAGCCAGTGGGCCGTCAGCTAAGCCCACTGTGGGGGCGGGGGGCGGGGGGTGGGGGACTAGGGGGCAGCCAGCACAGCAGAGCTAAAGTTCGGCTCAACCCTTGGGGTCTGTCACTTCCTGACATACACCTTGGAGTGGGGATAGGAGGCTTGTCCACCAAGCTGCAGCCCTTTTGGGGAGCTTCAGCTGGGGTGGGGGCTTGGGAGGTTGGATTCAGGGGGCTCCCAGGGCCAGGCAGGAGCACCAGCCAGCTCTGAGGAGCCTCTGGTTTAGGACCAGCGGTAGCTCTGCCCACAGGGAGCTTGCAGTCTCTCTGGGAGGATGCCAGCCCAGCTGGATGAGGACGTCCAGCCAAGCAGTGTAGCGCCAGCAGAGACGAGACATCCCTTTCTTGGGGCACCAAGCCTCCAGTTTGGGGTCTGGCAGTGCCCCTACATTTCTCTCAATGAAGCAAGGAGAGTGAGCCAGGGGTCTTGGGGCAGGAAGGGCAGAGGCCAGTGACGGCTGAGCCCAGAGGTTCCAGCCCCAGCATCAGACAGGCTGGGGCCACAGAGCTGGCTGCACACACTCGGCCCTGGCCGTGCCCCCAGGAAGCGGGTGTGCAAGTGGTACGACCTTGGGGCTGCAAGGCTGCTCCCAGACCCCACCCTCCTCTTCGGGGCAAGATGGAGGTTTGGGTTTACTCTCCTCTCTTCCCCAAATCCTCCCAGCTCTCTAGCCCCCGAGGCCCCCGAGGCCCTTCCCATTATGCCAGGCCCAGTGGGGAGAGATGCAGGGCCCACGAAGGGGCCAGTGCTGGGATGTGGGGGAGGGGCTGGAGCCAACACAGCCTGGCGCTTTGTGGGGCACTGACTATTGTGAGGAGTTCCGGGGGGGTCCCACAGGGCCTTCAGTGGGAGGGGGGCAGAGAACCACAGCTGCTGATTGTCCCCCACCAGCTACCTGCCCCAAGCAGGTGAGACCCAGGCTGGGCAGACGGCAAGGAGGGAAACGGTGGGGGTTGGGTCCTGGGTGGGCAGGGACAGGCCCCTTCCTAGTAGTCCTTCTGGGGTCTCCACCCCAGAGAGGGTCCCAGGAAACAAGGCAGGGGAGCCAGCTCTGTTCCTCATCCATCTGGGTCTTCACTCCTCAGTCTGTAGGGCAGACGCTCAGCCCCAGGCTCCCCCAGGAATGGGCAGGGGAGGCCAGGATAGGAAGGTGGGGGTCCGTCCCCCTTGCCCACCTGGAAGCCACAGTCTTGGGCAGGGCCACCTGGCCTGAGCTCCTTCAGTCCCCAGAGCCCAGGAATGTGTGGTGCCCAGACACGTCCCCGCCAGGAAGTGGCTGCCTTGCCAAAGGTGCCCAGGCCGGAGTGTCTCCCCTGGCGGCTGCTGAACAGCCCACTGTGTCCGCAGCCGTGCCCCGTGCACAGGGCACACTGGCCCCGTGTCTGCCTGAGGTGCACTCCTGAAAAGCTGTGTCAACAAGACCTCACTTGAAATGCCCGGAGGCGAGGCGGGGGGTAGGGGGTGTCATGCGGAGCTCAGACCCTTCTGTGAAATAACTTATCTCCCGTGCCCCGTGTGCTGTGGGCACAGGGGTCCATCTGCCAGGTTTTCTTCAAGTGGCCGCCTCGCCTGTGAGGCCTCCTCCTCGGGGCTCAGCGTGCAGCTGGGGGAGCACACGCAGGTTTCAGGGTCTTTGGTTTGCACAGGGGGCTGGGGATCCTTCTGGGGCCAAGAAACTGGGGCCAGCAGAAAGCAGAGAGGGTGGACGGTGACAGGATCCCCCGGCAAGGGGCCGCTGACCACAGCCCTGCAGCCTCCGAGTGATAAACAGCTTCCCCAGGAGGCAGGCAGCTCTGCCAGGGTCTGCCCAGCCTCTGAATTCCGTCTTGTTGACCCTGAGGCCCACCGGGCCCTCGCACAGGGCGGCTGTGTGGGCAAGGTGGTGATTTTGGGGGTGCTGTTCTGGGTGGGGTTCTACCTGCAGGGCTGGTGTCGGGGGACAAGCGGGGTCTGGAGGTCTTGCCAGCCAAGGAGGGAAGTTCAACTTCCGGCACAAGGGAGCGGCCTGGGGACCCTGGGTCCACCACCCCAGCGGTCGGAGCTGGGAGGTGTCTTGGCCTGCACAGCACCCCGTGCACCACGGGCTCCGGAGCATGTGAGGCTTCACGGGTACCTGCGGACGTGAGGTGCAGGCAGATGGTCCAGCCCTGTCCAGCTGCAGACCGGCCATGTCACACATGGGGCACACTCCCTTTCCTGGCTGGGTCCTCGAAGGCTAGAGGACGGGAGGAGAGCGGGGAGGAGCAGGGAGCACCATGGCTGCCCTGCTTCCGAGTGCTTCCTGTCTGCTCCTGCCAACCCCTCCCAGCCCCACCTCAAGGGAACCCCACACCTGGGAAGCTTCAGGGGGCAGTCCCCGGCCCCACAACCTCACTGGTCCTCACTCCGGCTACCCTGCCTGGCCCTGCCCCTCCACCCGACAGGCCTGCCCCACTGTGCTCAGAGACCTTCACCCACACCCAGGCTCTCTGGGGCAGGCCTCCCTTCTCCCAGCACATTTTGGCATGGAGGTTCCCCCTTGTCCCTCCTCCAGGATGCCCCCCTGCTCCCTCCAGCTTTGGGGTATGCCCCATGCTGGCTTCTGCCACCTAGGAGAAGCCAAAGCCCCCAGATGTCTGAGTTCCCACTGCTGGAGTCAACCGCTGGCAGTGGCCTATCCCAAGGAGGACCTACCTCCTGCCAAGGCTGTTGGGGCCGGGCCCTGAGCCTCACAGTCAGCTGGGGACCTGGAGGTGCAGAATGTGGGCTGCTGATGCGGGGGCAGCCATGAAGCCCCCTTTAGTCTGGGCACGCTGGTCTGCCAGCTTGGACCCTGCTGGCCTGCCTTGGTTCCCCCAGGCTGGTTCCCCCAAGCACTTGGTTCCCCTCTTGCGAGCCAGAGAGGAAGCCAGCTCCTCTCTTCTGGGCGATGGCCGGAGTTTGGGTAGGCTGGCAGCCTGCGTCCTTGGCACCCTGGGACCCTGAGTTCCTGGCGGGGAGGAAGCGGGCTGGGCCGGCCTTGGAGTCTCCTGGACCTCACGGGCCTGCGCTCTCTCTAATTGCTCTTTCTAAGAAATCCCTCAAAATCTTTCGAAGGAAGAGGAGGCCGGGGAGGATGGAGCCAGGCCTCCTCCGGGCCGGCCGGCAGTGGGAGCAGGCGGCTTTGGCAACGGAGGGAGGCCTTTAGCTCCGGCCAGCCTCAGAGATGACTTTCTGGGGACCCCACACTGGCCACATTTGGGCGCCAGAGCTCTCCAAGCCACACCCCAAAGTAGCACCCCAAACCCCACTTCCGCACTTGCTCCCCCTTGCCCCGACTCTTGCTGCCCCTACGCCAGGCCAAGTGGGCCTGCATGGCTGGAGCAGCACAGCCCCGGGATTAGGGCAGGGGGAAAAAGTGACGGCAGGGGAGCAGAGCCTGCCCCACACACATCCACAGAAGCCCACACACGCGTGTGTACCTGCCTGAGCCTTGGGCCAGCCCGCGGGGCCAGTGGAAACCACAAGCAGGTTTGCGCGGAGCCACCCCCACCCCACCCCGGCTCATGCTGCCCGGCCTGGAGCACCCGCTCTTCCCGCCAGGGCCAGGCGGCCGGTGCGATGCCCCAAGGAAAGCAGGGCAGGAGGGGCTGAGGCCAGAGCTTCCGGGAGCCCCAGAAAGTGGAAAGGTACCCCATCCGTGGTCTGTATCCTGTGCAACTGGCCAGGGACCCCTCCAAGGCAAGGGGTGTGTGGGGTTTAAGGACGCAGTGCTGGGCTCTCGCGCCCAGAGCACACCTCCTCCCCCCATTCTCTCACCATCAGTCTCCCCTCTTCTTTCTCCGACCTGTACTTTCCAGTCACCTCTCCCACTTGGACAGTGGGCACACTGGCCTGCAGCTCCCCCAACACCATGGCTGCCCCTCAGTGCCCCCATTGCCTCCTGCTAAGGGCCACTGAGGTCCCTGCCGGGGGGCCAGCTGACCGGTGGGCCCCACCGGGTTCTCAGGGTGTGAGGGGCAAATAGTCTCCCTGCAGGTGGGAGGGGGGCGCCAGGGACAGTCCAGGGCTGGGCCCAGGCCTCTGGGGGCTGCCGGGAGGAGACTCAGGGGGCTGGGCAGCCAGTGGAGGTGCCCAGGCCTCTCATACTCAGGTGAGGCTGGGCCCACGCCTCTAGGACCCGCGAGGCCCAGACCCCAACCCAAGAGAAACTGTAGGCAATGCGGGTGGGGGCCAAGAGAAGGAGCCCAGGGCAGCTGAGGGCCACACTGGCCCCGGGGTGGGAAGAGCAGCTGCCGTGGGCTGGGGGAGAGTCCCCCACCTACCACATGGATGGAGGGCGGCCGGTGCGCTCGGCCGGACGTAGGGCCCTGGGCCTTGGGGAGCAGGAACATGGGAGTGGAGCCCAGCGCTGGAGTCCCGGCTGCAGGGAGCCAGCAGCCCTGTGTGCTGTCCCAGAGGCTCCAGAGGAGCTAGGGGCAGGGGCAGGAGGGGGCCTCTGCTGCCCTCGGGACAGCTCGTGGTGAAGGGAGCCCCTTCTCTCCCAGGCCTCTCCAGCTTCCTGCTGCAGACCCCCAGCCTCCTCCTGGACCAGTCCCTGTCTCCGGGCAGAACGGCAACCTCCACACCCTACAGCTGCCATTTGTCCCGCTGGGGAGGGGTCACCCCTCTTTACCTCCTGTGTGCGCTCGTCACCCCTTGGGCACACACGCCCCAAGCCTCACTCCTGTCCCGCTTTGCAGTAGGCTCCACCTTGCCCAGCCAGGGCCCCACGTCCCTGCACCCCGTCCCTTCCTGACTAGCGTCCCAACCTCGAGCGCAGTCACCCTGCCCCTCCCAGCAGTGTGGGTGAGCACAGGGTGTCAGGGGTCCAGGCTGCATGGACCGCTCTCTCAGGGGCAGGTATTTCCGACCCCGGCCCCGGAGAGACTTTCTCAGGGGGCCCTGCTTCCCTTCCTCATGAATCCTGTTTCCTGTGTTTATCCTGCTGGGCCGAGAAGGAAGCTGCCTCGGGGGCCATGGGAGGGAGGGTCTGGGGGGTGGGGGGAGGCCGAGGAGCAGCTGGCACAGGTCCACTCCTCAGGGCCTTCTGGGGTCTCAGGGAGGGGCTGACAGGGCAGGAGGGACCTGGAGGTGCAAGAGACGAGGAAGTGACAGGGCAGGAGAGGAGGGAGACGCCCCCACACAGAGAGGGCAACTGAGGCTTGGGCAGCACTGGGGAGGGCCACAGGGCACAGCAGGGAGTCAGGACCGCGACAGAATGCATGGGGCAGGGAGAGTAGCCAGCCCAGGACAGGCCACTGAGGACCCCCGGCCTGAAGGCGCAGGCCGTCATCTGGGTGCTGGAGCTCCGGGCTTGGATGGGAGAAGTGCCATCGAGGGTCTCAGGCTGGCAGCCCTAGTGCCTGCATATCAGGGTTGAGTACCCCAAGGCTTGAGTTCCACCTGAGACCCCAGGGGCCTGCTCAGTCCCCATGGCCTCAGGGCTGCAGAATTCTGCAGGACCGACATGGGGCAGGCCCCTGGGGGCTCTCGTGGCCTCTAGTCAGGGGTCCAAGCCAGAGCACCCCTCAGGGCAAGTGTGGGGAGGCCCTCCCTCTAAATGCCACTCCGGGGTCCCCACTATTCTCCCTATAGCAGATTCAGAGATGCCTGGGTACTGCTCAAGCCCACCAGGGAAGCGACAGCGTCCGATGGGGGAGCTACCTCAAGTCAGAGGGCTTCTGGACCCTTCACCGGCTCAGGGCTTCCAGGGTCGCCAAGGGGAGGGTCTGGGGTGTGAGGAGCTTGCAGCGCTGAGGGAGGAGGGCCGGGCGGACTCCTGGGGGACTCTGGCTCCAAGCCAGGTGGGTCCCTCCTCACCAGGGTGCGGCTCAGGGCTGGAGGCTCCTCACAAGCCCGCAGCCTCTCAGGTGGTCCCCCGCCTCAGGCAGAGGCCAAAGGGGCTCCTGGCTGGGCTGGGTCCGCAGTCAGATAATGGCTTCTTGACCATTTCAAGTCCCAATTAGTAGGGACCTCTGAGGGAAAAGCAGGTCTGGCAGGGAGTCAGCCAGGTGCTGGGGCTCCAGAGGGAGAGTGGAGGTCCTGGAGGATGCAGCCGGGCCTGGGGGCCAGATAAGGCCCGAGGCTGCAGCCACGTGAGCCAGTCCAACTCTGACAGTGGGCAGATGGGGCCCTGGAGAGGTGTGTGGGCGGTAGGGCCACGGAGGGACTCCTGGGTGCTAGTGGGGAGGTACCCTCCAAGACCTGCAGAAGCCAAGGGTGACAGGAGGTCTAGGGTGCTGGCTTCTCCAGTGGTGAGTGGCAGCTGCCATCGGGTGATTTGCAGCTGACCCCTGGGCGATGCCTGGAACCCGGGCTGGAGGGCCGTGCCTCCAGGTCCCCTTCACCTCCCTGAGGCTCTGCCATGGGACCAGGCATCTGAGGAGGGACAGCCCAGCCCCCGAGGCTGGCTAGACCCAGGGCAGGACAGAGCCACTACTCGGACCAAGGACTGAATCCTGAGCGTTTGGAGGACTGGGACATGGCCAGGACTGGAGGCAGGGAGGCAGGGCCTGATCCAGGCCCCAGTTCTGGTCCCAGCCATGACCAAGCCACTTCTCACACCTCTGAGGGTCATGGTCCCACCTCCCCTCCAACCAAAAAAGTCTCCTTGCAGGGGAGGCAGGAGGGTCTGGAAGCAGGACGCTGGAGCCCCCGACGTCACACTTCCCAGCCTTTGTCCTGGGCTGGGCGAGCCTGGGCCTTCCAGAGAAGGTGACCCTGGCATGCTGGCCAGCACGGGCCGGCCTTCCCACCATGCCTATTTGTCCAAAGCCTTTCCAAGCCCCTGAGGTCAGCAAGGCAGGTGTTCCCAACACTGGCCTGTGGGGAAACTGAGGCCCAGAGTGTTCAAGGACAGGCCTACATGGGACAGCCCTCTGCATGGGAACCCCAGCCGCTCGCGTCGTAGATACCATGTGAGGTCCCTGGGAGCACGGGCGGCACTAGCAGGATGGGCTCTGGGTTTTCCTCCGCATGCCCCAGGGACCTCACGGAGGTGAGGATGGGGTGGCGAGTGGATTGCAGCCCCTTCATGGTGCACGTTGCAGTGGTGATCTCCCCTGCACGGCCTACTCTTCTTGGGGCAGCCATGGAGCAGAGGCTGGCCACACCACGGGGGGACAGGGAAGCCCAGCACAGATTGCCACTTTGCCACCCAGCCCCGTGGAACCAGAGTGTCCACAGGCCCGGAGACTCCCTCTGCCCGCTGGGAGGCAAGTAGGGCCTTCGCCTGTGTCAGGGGGCCTTGTCTGGGGCCTTGCTCCTCCTGGCAGCCCTGCAGCGGAGCTGGCCTCTGGTCACTGCCCAGCACTGAGGGCGGAGCAGGACTCGCTGGCCTCCCTCCCTGCTGGAAGCCTCAAGAAGCCCAGCACCCATCCCTTGCTCACTTGCCCAGCCCTGAGCCCCACAGCTGCTCAGAGAACACGGCCTCTGCTTCCATCGGGGTCCCCACACTCACTCCCAGGCCTCAGGGGGGGACAGCAGTGAAACAAGGGGTCCTGGCCAGCTCAGAGGCACTCCCAGCACCCCCGCGTTCCCTCGGTGCCCCCTCCCGGGTCTGTGTCCTCTGTCCTGTGTCCCACAGTGGGACAGGCAAACCTCAGCCACCCCTGGATTCCAAGCTGGAGGCTGCATGCTGGCTGCAGAGAGAACTGGAGGAAGTCTCCTCTGGCCCCAGCCCCGGCCAGCTCCCCATAGCGGGCAGGCAAGGGAAAGGAGAGACCCCAGGCCTGTCTGCGGTCCCGGCTGGGCTCCCTGCATGCCCCCTCCTCCACCCCAGCACTGGCCTGGCCAGATCTGAGCACTTGTCTCCTCTGCAGGGCCAGGCCTGGGGAGGAGACAGAGAGCCTCTCTTCCGGGAGGGTCATGAGGCTTCCAATGGCCTTGCTTCCCAGGGTCAGCTCGAGGGGCTCTGAGCCTCCCACCAGCCCCTCCTCGGAACCTCACACACCTCCCCAGGAACCCCTGCCTCTCCCCTCCTCCCAGCCAGCACCCAGCCTTCTGCACCTTCTCCAAAGGCATTCCGAGCCAGAAGCGGGCTGGGTGGGAGGGCGACTGAGGCCCCTTCTCTTCTGGTGACAACAGGCGACCCCAAGAGACGAAGGGGCTGCGGTCCTTGCCTCCAGAACCTCCCACCCCTCATGCCACAGGGAAACCACATGTCTGTCCGTCTCGTGCCTGGAGGAGGTGGACGTCTGTGACCAGCACCCCAGCCAGACCCTCTGCCTTTGCTCGGAGCCACTCTTCCTGCCCCACAGTGAGCCACCAGCTGTCCTGGGAAGTCCACCTCTGGCCTCTGGCTTCTCAGAAGGCCCCCTGCCCATTGCTCCTGCAGGCGCTGCCCCCTAAGCTCTCAGCATGTTTCCGGCAGCTCATCAGAGCCTGGGACACCTGTCCTCCCACTTTCTCCCCAGTGAACCCCAAGAACCACGACTGGATCTGCAGATCTCTGAGTTGCACTCCGTGCCCCGGGGCCCATGGAGAGAGCTCTCGGGGGCCCCAGGCCCTCCAGGCGCGGCCCTGCCTGCCGGCTGGGGTGGAGTGGCCAGCAAGCTGGGCAGCCCCTCCTGGGCCATCCCTGCCACGAGGCCAGGAGAGCTGGGATGCTGCCGGAGGATAGTCTGTGCCTCCTGGCTGTGCCTTCTCTTATCACTGTCAGCTGTCTAGACTCTGTGGGGGCTGCTGCCGCTGAGTAGGGGTCCTGGGAGGGTGCAGCTCCCTGGGGGACCCCTCTCGTGGGTCCTGGCTTAGAGGTTCATTCATTGAGTGCTAAAGACCCCAGGGTCTGCTTCCAGTGAGGCCAGGAGGAACATTGTGTCCCCCGAAACCTTTAGCAAACGTGAGAGCCCAGAGCAGGGCAGGGGACTGCTGGGGCATGACCTGAGGTCAGAGTTAGGGTCCTGCTGAAGTCAAATTGGGGGCTCCCTTTGGGCCTAAGTGGCAGGTCTGCTGGACCCAGGAGCCGAGGGGCCTCCCTCTGCAGGGGTGAAAGTCCTGGTCTCCGGAAAGGGAAGGGAGGCAGGAAAGATGCAGCTTCTTCTCAGGCCCCTGGGCTGCCTGGACAGAGGATCTAGAAGGGAGGGTCCGGCCTGGGGGGGGGGCGGTGGGGAGGCGGGGTGAGGTCCTTCCTACCTGCACCCCCCCAGAAGGCCCACCTCAGTGTCCAAAGTGGGTGTCATGATCTCCACTGACCTCAAGGGGGCGCAGGAGACAACGAAATTTCAGCCACTCACAGAGGAAGACGGTTTGTGGCCCGAGCCTTACGGGCTGAGCCGGCTAATGGGGGGCCCCCAGGTCTCTCCCCAAGATGAGAAGCCCTGCCCGATCCTCCCAGCCCATCCCCTCAGCTGCTCCCCAAACCCAGGGCTTCCTGATAAGCAGCCACTGGTCTCTGACCAGTGGGCTCCCTCCCCCTGGGCTCACCCCTCCCCTCCTCAGCTTTCCCCTGGGGACTGAGGCCCCCGACCCCAGGCAAGCTGCTCCGGGCAGTCCATGCTTTTAGGGAGGAAGCTACAGGGGCACCCTGAGGTGGAGTTTGGGGGGCAGAAAGGAGGGGAACCAGGCAGCTCTGGGAAAGGCCTGGGAGGAAGGGGGTGTGGCGGCTGCCAGGAGCCTGGGAGAGGCTGCCAGGGGAGAGGCTGGGTCGGGAGGGCCCCACAGCTGGGTGGAGGCCCTCGGTAGGGAGGGTGGCAGGACAGGTGATGGCAGAATCAAGAGGCAAACAGGGCAGCGACAGGCAGGGGGCCCTGGGGCCAAGTGGGCAAGAGGACTCTGGGATGTTCAGGAGGTGTAATGGGGCAAGGGCTGGAGCCATGTGGGAGGGGGTCCCGGGAAGGGCAGTGGGGTACTGATGTACTCAGCAGGGTCCCCACATCCAGGGCCCTTCAGAGGGGGCCCAGGAGAGCTGTCCAGGAGCAGCTGGAGAGAATGACACTCCAGGGGGTGGCGGGAGTGGCAGGGGAGATGGGCTCTTGGATCTGTGGCTGACTGGTGCGTGGAGCAGGGACAAGTGCAGACCCTTTTCCTCCAGGTCCTGGGGAGCTACAGAAGGTTGCTGAGCAAGGGCAGCGCTGCCAGAAGCTAGATGGGAAGGTTGAGGGTCGTTCTACCAGGGAGGGGTCCCCAAGGTATTGTCCCCAGATTCTGGCGGGCTCCCAGAGCTGGCTGGCCTGTCCAGGGGGTCGGCTCACCCACCACTCCTGGGCTTTTCAGACTCAGCTGCCACTGCAGAGCCTTCCCACAGGGCACTGCCCAGGTTCCTAAGCAGATGTCCTTTCCTCCCAGCACTGGCCAGCCTCTGCTCCGGGGTCCCCATTCCTATGGGGGCCTCCCCAGAGGCTGCCGAAGACTCCTTGGGTGAGACAGTACCAGGTGGGTGGCAAGCCCCTTCCCTCTTCTGGCCTGGGTGCTGTGATTTGGGGTAGAAAGAAAGACTGGCCAGGGTCAGGGGGCAGTGATGGACTGCAGTGCTAAAGCCCCAAAGGCTCGAGGCAGGAGCTGAGCAGACGGCCCCTCCGCATTTGCATTTGAGGGAGCCAGAGAAGGCTGCCCAGCAAGGGCATGGGCAAGACCAGAGGCAGGGAGGCCAGCCGGAGGGACTTCAAGGACCTGGGCCAGACAGGCTCGGTCTGAGGGCTTGGCCCACCCACCACCCCCAGGCCTCTATCCCCACACCAGCCCACCTCAGCCCTCCTCAGTGTGTCGCAGGTCAGTCCTGAAGCCAACGCTGCACAGCTGTCCCAGGCAGACTCAGTACACTGGGGCTGAGCAGACGCTTCCCGGACTTACGCTGGCTTCCCCCATGCTCTGCCAGCCCCGCTCTCCCCAGGCGAGGAAGGCACCGCAGAGGGAACCGAAGTCTATCGGCTCCTGCGGCCATTGCTGGGCCAGGCCCCAGACTCAGGTCTCAGGATCACTGGCGGGGGCCTCAGGCTGCCCCCCAGGCCGCTTCCCTGGGGCCACAGAGTGCTCCCAGCTCCCCTCACACCCTTCTTCTCCTGGGCCTCAGACTCCCCATCTGTTCTCAGCTGCTGGCCAGCCAAGAGGTGTCATCTGTGGTCTTGGTGCTACACGGAACTGAGAAGCCCCTAAGAGAGCATCCCCTGGGAGAGGGAGGCAGAGGGGCCGGGGAAAGCGCCTGCCCTCCACATGAGGGGCCCTTGGGCTCCCCAGTGCCCATCTCAGCCTCTCAGTGTCACTCCTTATTAAGAGGTAGGCAGCTCAGGCCTGGTCCCATGCAGCCCGGAGAGCATAGACGTTCGTGGCGTCCCAGCCCCTTCCCTGCAGGAGAGGGAGGGCAGGTGGTCCTGGGGGGCGCTGGGCCCTGAGATGAGGGGAAAGGGGCCAAGACGCAGGGGTGGGGTGAATAAGGGACAGAAGGGACCTGGCGGGCATGGGTGAGCAGCCTTGGCAGACTGGCCACGAACGAGGCTGAGGCCAGGAGGGGGCCAGGAGGGGGACTTTTCATGGAAAGGATCAAAAGCTGCCTTATCACATTTGTTTTTTCTAACCTTTGCTTTCCGGCTTGTGCAACGAGCCCCCCTCCCGCCTGCGGGGGACAGCTCACAGGTGCCCCCTGGCACCCAGCCTCCTTCTGGGGGGCTGCAGGGGAGGGCGGCTGCGGGCCACCTGCCCTGTCAATCAGCTGCTTCCCAGCCCCGGGCGGGTGGGCGCAGGCCTTCCTGGGGTGTCTGCAGGCTGAGCTGTGGGCGGGGCTGGGGCTGGGCAGGCGGGTGCGTGTTTGTGGGCTGGGTGGGGAGGCGCACCCCGGGGTCAGAGCCAGGTGGAGGTGCACAAGTCTGGGTGTGTATGGGGCGGTTTTAGGAGGGGCTGCTGAGGGTCCTTCATTTGTTTGCTAACTTGGGCCCTCCTGAGTCTTCTTAAATTAGCAAATCTTCATCATTCTTCCCAGGACTTAGCTTGTGAAAATGGCCCAGAGGCTCTGGGAGCGAGATATGGGGCGGCCCGAGGTGGGGGAGAGGGCAGAGTGAGGGGAAAGACTCAGGTAGGGAAGAGGCCCAGGTGGTGGTAGAGGCCTGAGAAGGGCAAGAGGGCCAGGTGGGAGAGAGGCCCAGGTGGTAGCAGAGGCCTGAGATGGTGGGAGAAGCCCAGGTTGGGGAGAGGCCAAGATAAGGGAGAGGCCCAGGTGGGGGAGAGTTCCACATCGGGGGGAGCGGTCCAGGTTGGGAGAGACGCCCAGATAGAGTGGAGGCCCAGATAGGGGAGAGGCCCAGGTAGGGGAGAGGCCCAGATGGGGGGAGAGGCCC
>NC_060283.1:2106197-2107992 GCF_021613505.1 Equus quagga | reverse complement strand
AGAGGCCCAGGTAGGGGAGAGGCCCAGATGGGGGGAGAGGCCCAGGTGGGGGAGAGGCCCAGATGGGGGGAGAGGCCCAGGTTGGGGAGAGGCCCAGGTTGGGGAGAGGCCCTGTGGGGCGAGCCTGCAGACAAGTGTCGTGAAGTGCCAGCGGTGTATGTAAGCAGTAGGCTCTGTAATGCATGAAAAACCCCTAATGTGTGCTGGCACATAGGGGTTCTCAGTTTCCTCTGTCTCTCCCAGACCCCAACCCGTGTCCCTGGCCAGACAGCTGGGTTTGCCACAGTTGGAAGGGGGTCCTGGCTCCCTGTCACGGCCTGTGCTCCAGAGCCACCTCGGCAAGCTGCCCTCCTCTGAGCCTCAGCCTTGACAAGTTTCAACAGGTCGGAGCTGCCCCCACTGAGGCACCCACCCCAGTTTCCACCGTGGAGCCTGGCCCTGACGTCCTGGCTCAGAGGCTCGGGGACCCTCTGAGGGGTGGGCAAGAGAGCCTGCAGGAGCTTGCCTGGAGACAGTGGAGACACTCGCTGGCAGACCCTGCAGAGTGTCTGATAAGGGGGGTGTGCGCTGGGCACCCTTCCAGCCTCATGGGAGGAGGGGGGCCACTCAGGAGGGTTTAGAGAGAGGCCAGGTCAGGCTGAGCCTCAGAAGTAGAGAAGTGCCAGGCTGAGGGGAGGAGTTGCTTAGGCAGCCTCCTCTGGTGTGGGGGCTGATGTTTTTAGGCTGGCTAACACCCGCCCCCCAGGATGCTCTGTGCATGAAGCGGTGGGGCTTGCCAGGTGTGGGGCCCCTAGAAGGCAGGCCTGCCTCCAAGGCCCAGGACACGTCCGTGGGCCTGCCCTGGAGGACATGGTCAGCGCCTGGTGGGATAGGGGGTGCAGATATTTAGGTGGGAGAGCAAGCAGCGGGGGTGGGGGCCTGGACCTGGGCCCGAGGCTGGGCGGGCATTCTCCTTGCTGCCCGGTGCCACTTACAGACCATTTTTGCCATCCCCCTAAGAGCTCCCAGCGTTGAGTCCCAAGTCATGACCAGGCACAGCACCCCGCCCTCCTTGTCAGGGTCCCACCTCACTGCAGCTCGCACCACCTCCTGCTCGCCACTGCCCTGCCAACCCTTTCCTCCATGATTCTTGGTGATTCTCATGTGCACATCCGTGGTCCTTCCAGAACCCTGAGCCCCGTGTCACCCTACGGGAACCACGGCTCTCTGGAAGGCCCCCGTGCTGACCACCAGTGCCTCGGGGTCCTGACTCCAACTGGGGCTCACCCTGCTGTCCTGCCACCACCCAGCGTAATGCCCTCAAGTTCCACCCATGGGCAGTCTCAGTTTAAAGCAGATCATCACTTCCACCTGGCAGGCGTCTCCATCCTCCATCCTCCATAATTTATACTCCAGTCTCTATTTTCCATA
Source organism: Equus quagga (assembly GCF_021613505.1). Taxonomy (NCBI): domain Eukaryota; kingdom Metazoa; phylum Chordata; class Mammalia; order Perissodactyla; family Equidae; genus Equus; species Equus quagga. The sequence continues at coordinate 2,106,582 of NC_060283.1, read as the reverse complement.
TTTTATGCTCCATACTCCGTTCTCCATACTCCCTACTTTATATTCCATTCTCCATTCTCTATATTCCATGCTCCATACTCCATACTCCATTTTCCATACTCCATTCTCCATTTTTCATATTCCATGTTCTCTACTCCATTCTCCATACTCCATACTCTAGACTCCATTTTTCTCCATATTCCACACTCCATACTCCATTCTCCATATTCCACAGTCCATACTTTATACTCCATTCTCCATATTCCATGCTCCATCTCCATACTCCATTTTCCATTCTCCATATTCCATGCTCCATTCTCCATTCTCTATTTTTCATATTCCATGTTCCATACTCCATTCTCCATACTCCATACTCTATACTCCACTCTCCATATTCCATGCTCCA
>NC_060283.1:2101357-2106187 GCF_021613505.1 Equus quagga | reverse complement strand
ACTCCACTCTCCATATTCCATGCTCCATCTCCATACTCCATACTCCACTCTCCATATTCCATGCTCCATACTCCATACTCCATTTTCTATACTCCATTCTCCACACTTCATATTCCATTTTCCATACTCCATACTTTATATTCCATGCTCCATACTTTACTCCATACTCCATTCTCCATATGTTGCTCCGTACTCCATTCTCCATATTCCATGCTCCATACTTTATACTCCATTCTCCATTCTCCATATTCCATGCTCCATACTTTACTCCATACTCCATTTTCCATGCTCCATACTTTATACTCCATTCTCCATTCTCCATTCTCCATGTTCCATGCTCCATACTCCGTCCTCCACACTTCATCCTCCACTCTCCATTCTCCGCTCTCCATTCAGTCCCTTGTGCCTCTCTTTCCTGGAAGGCTCTTGCATTCTCTCTCCTTCCTCTCTGACTCCAACACCTCCCCCCTCCCGTCCTGACCACTGTTTGGCCCCCCAGTTTTCCTGTTGCTCGCCTCCCAGCTCACCCCCCTCCCACCAACCTCTGTGCCTGCTTCACGATTTCTCTCCTTTCCTCCACTGCTGGGTGTAAGCTCTCTGAGCTCCTTCAAAGGCCATCATCCAAGGGTGGGCAGTCCATGCCCTCTCGTCTGCACCAGGAAGGAAAGCACCAATGTCCCCAGTCTGGGGCATCGCCACGCTTCTCCAGTGGGATCCTTCTAACATGGCAACAGGCTGTATTTCTCCTATATTAAAACGACCCGAGAAGACCCGCCACACTTCCCTTCTCCACGTTCTCTCCACCCATCCTCTCCTGAGCACATGCCCACCAGATCTGCCCTCTTCCCACGCCAGTAAGACTACTTGCAGTGACCTCCACGCTGCTCTACCAAGGTCACGGCGCAGGCCCTGCTTACCTGATTGATTCCCCATATTTGGCGCTATCAGTCACTCTCTCTTCCTTGAAATGCCCCTAACGCTTTGCTCCAGAGCGCGGGACCCTCCAGGAGTCGTCCCATAGTCTGAGCGTTTCCTTCTATGCCTCCTGGGCTGGCAGCCTCCCCTTCCTCACTTCTCTGTGCTGCAGGGTCCAGGCCTCAGACCTCTTCCCCACCCCCCCAACACTCGCGCCCCTGGAGGCCTCTTGCTCCAGAGATCCCCTGACTCTCATCTCCAGCCTCCACCCCCAGCCTGGACGTCCACATGTGAGCCCACGTCCCTGCTCCTCCCTCCGGCGTCTCCATCAGAGCCAGGCCGAAGCCGGCCCCTCCTCCCCCTGCTCTGACCCCGCCTCCCCCTGCTCTGACCCCACCTCCCCACCTGGATTTATCCTCCATCCTCTAGTCTCTCAGGACAGACACCTCACACCGTAGGTGGCTCCCCTCTTCCTCTGACACTCCACACCCAGGATCTGGCCGCCTCACACCTCCACGCTCCCTACCCTTCTAAGCCACCGTCTTTACTCCCTAGACTCCAACACTCACCTCCTAAACACTGCTCGTGCTTCCACCCTCGCCCCTTCAGTCCCTTTCACAGAGCAGCCGGGGGTCCTGTTACAACATAAGACTGACTTGTGTCTCCTCTGCTCAGAGCCCTGCAGGGGCCTCTCCTCACTCAGAGTCAAGGCCCGAGGGTTTACAGTGGCTCACAAGGACCCACATGGTCTGGCCCCTGACATCTCCCTGACCCCTCCTGGCCTCCTGTTGGTGCCTCTGTCTGTCCACCTCAGCCTCCCTGTTCTCTTTGCTGTTCCTTGCACGTGCCAAGCGTGGGTCCACCTCAGGCCCTTTGCACTTGCTGGTGCCTCACCTGGGACTCTCTCCTGAGATATCCTCACAGCTCTCTCCCTCACCTGCTTTACAGTCAGTAGATGTTTGGTAAGAGAATGAATACTCTGATCTCACTGGGGGCCCTTATCATTTCTCAGTTGGAGGAGGGTTTAAAAAGCCCCAAATCTGGCTGTCACAGGCAGGTGCCCTGGGAAGAAGATGTTGAGATGGGGTCAGGAGAGCATAAGGTTGGTTGGGGAACAGCATCATGAAAGAAAAGGGACAGGAGCAGATTGGGCAGGGAGCAAGGACAGGATGCACCTGCCAGAGGCCGTGCCAGTCCCAGGGGCCCCCGGGCAGGCATGGTGTGCAGAGGAGAGCCCTTTAGCAGAAGTGGCTGGACCGTGGTCCTACCACCTGATTGAGTCCTTGGCCAGGGCCACCCCAGAAAGAGCTTGACCTCAGCGTGCAAGCTCAGGTGGACCCAGAAGGCATCAGGCGCCCACAGCCCTCACAGCTGGGCAGCCCGTCCTTTCTGGAAGGGGGCTCTGAGTGGCGTGTTTCTGTGCCTGCCCCAGTCTGCGCTTTGTGCCACTCCGTCCACTTCTCTGTGCACACTCTGAGAGCCCCTCTGAGGACAAACCTCCACCCCATCACTGTAGGCGGTCTCAGGGCTGTGCGGGCCATTCCCGTCTCCTCCTGCATGGTGCTGTGGTCTGAATGTTTGTATTCCCTGGATGCACACACTGAAATCCTCACCCCTGTGTGGGTGAGGATTCGGAGGTGGGACCTTTGGGAGGCGATCGGGTCCTGAGGGTGGAGCCTCCGCGAAGGGATTGGTGCCCTTAGAAGAGAGACCCCAGAGAGCCCCCTGGCGCCTTCTGCCACGTGAGAATAGAGCGAGAAGACGGGTTTGTGAACCAGGACGCCACACCAGACGCTAACTGCCCGAGCCTGGATCCTTGACTTCCGGCCTCCAGACTGAGAGCTGCCCAGCCTGTGACATGCTGAGTCACAGCCCAAAGGGGCTGAGGACCACCACCCACCCTGAACTCCCCTCACCTCTCGCCCGGGCGGCCTGAACCCCAGGACGTGCCCTTCTGAGGCCGGGGCCTCCAGACCCGTCCATCCACGGTCACGCTTCGGCGTGGAGTGCCAGCAGGTGTGGACGGCTCGCCTGAAGCTGCACGTGTCCCCCAGCCACGCCGGTGGCCGCCCTGCCTCCTCCACCGAGCACGGCCGCTCGCCCAACAAGACGCGTCTCCTTTTTGCTGGTCCCTGGACTCAAGAAATCCAAGGACCCTGGTGGCAGCCGTGTCCAGTGGTTCAGGGACCTTCCTGGGGATGTCCCAACGCTGCCCTGAGGAGCAGTCACCACATGCTGACCTGCCGTCTGTACATCCTCTGTGGGGAAGCGCCCCCTCAAATCTCTTACCCGTTTTTAAATAGAATTATTTAATTTCTTATTGTTGAGTTTTGAGAGTTCTTTATAGCTTCTGGGTACAAGTCGTTTTTCAGACGTATGGTTTGCAAAGTCTACCAGTCTGACCTGACCTCTCAGTCTCTCTTTCTTTAATTGAAGTATAATTAACATATATTAGTTTCAGGTGTGCGACGTAATGATTCGATATTCGTATATGTTGCAAAATGGTCACCACAGTAAGTCTGGGTAACATCCATCACCATACAAAATTACACATTTTTTGTTTCTTACGATGAGAACTTTTAAGATCTACTCTCTCAGCATCTTCCAAATATACCTATTGTGTCATCAACTACAGTCACCACGCTGTACCTTACAGCCCAGGACTCACTTACAACTGGAAGTTTGACCTTTTAACCATTTTCACCCATTTCCCCCTCCTGCCCCCTGTCTCTGGCAACCACCAACCTGTTCGCTGTATCTATGAGGTTGGTTTGTTCATTTGTTTTTTAGGTTTCCACATATAAGCGAGAATAAGTGGTATTTGTCTTTCTCTGGCTGACTTGTCTCACTCAGCAGAGCGTCCTCAAGGTCCGTCCATGCTGTTGCAAATGGCAAGATTTCCTTCTTTTTTGTGGCTGAATAATATTCCACTGTGTATCTGTACCACATTTTTTTTTATCCGTTCATCCGTTGATGGGCACTTAGGTTGTCCCCACGCCTTGGCTCTTGTAACTAATGCTGCAGGAGGTGTGGGGTCGGGAACCTTTTGAAGTTAGTGTTTCATTTCCTTCAGACAAATGCCCAGCAGTGGAATAGCTGGATCACATGGTAGATCTATTCTTAATTTTTGGAGCAGTCTCCATGCTGTTTCCCATAATGGCTGTACCAGTTTACACTCCCACCTGCAAGGTAATGAGGGTTCCCTTTTCTTCGCATCCTCTCCAACACTTGTTATCTCTTGTCTTCTTGACGACAGCCATCCTGACAGGTGTGTGGTGACATCTCATTGCAGTTTTTATTTCATTTCCTTGATGATTTGTGATGCTGAGCATCTTTTCCCGTACCTGTTTCCTAACCAGGACCACGACTTCGTCCTAACAGCCAAAGCTTCAGACTCCACTGTCGCGTCCGGGCTTCTCTTCCACGCCCGCTGCCTGAGATGGAGCTGGCTCGGGAGCTCTAAGAGCCCGCTTCTCTGGCTTCGTTCTTGGCAGCTTGCTGATCGCCCTCATGTTTTCCTGGTCCTTCCGTATCCTTCCATAGAGTGCCTCAGTCACCACCAAGAAACACCCTTTTCCTTATGTTGTCATGCCACTGCCTCACCCCAACACCTCAAATGCCCGAATAACCTCTGCAGGCAGGCCGTTCCTCGCCCATGGAGAAAAGACTGGAAGGAAATGCAGCATCGATCACGAAGGGCCCCTTGAGGTTATGTGACTCTGAGGGATGTCAGGTTTTTCTCTAACTCCCTGCTCCACCGTCCAAGTTTCACTTCGCAAAAGTGCATTATTTTTATAATCTGAAAAGAACTAGATCTCTTTATAAAACACACAAAAAAGTAGCCTTAGAAAGGTTGGGGTGGCTGAAGGGCTGGTAGAAGTTTACCAGATGTGAAGGGCACAGGGAGTGGGGGTG
>NC_060283.1:2075313-2100957 GCF_021613505.1 Equus quagga | reverse complement strand
ATGGATGGATGAGAGGATGGATGGATGAGAGGATGGATGGATGAGAGGATGGATGGATGAGTAAGTGAATGGATGGATGAGAGGATAGATAGATGAGAGGATGGATGGATGAGAGGATGGATGGATGAGTGAGGGAATGAGTGGGTGAGTGAGGGAATGGATGGGTAAGTGAGTGAAAGGATGGATGAGTGAAAGGATGGATGAGTGAATGGATGAGTGAGTTTGCCATAACCCCAGGGCTGGGCCTACCCTTCCCCCGTGTTTCCATTAGTGACAGATGGGAAGGCGTACGGGACAGTCTCCCACAACCTACTGCCCCAAACCCCACCTGGGCACCGGGTCCTCCTGAATGCTGGGCCTGCCATGTTGCCATGACAGGCCTAGGGCTCTGGGACCCTCCCTTGCCTGATCACCCCCTGGGTGCAAGTGTTGCCAGCTCGGTACTTTGCGCAGCATCCCTGGCTCATGCTGAGCCCTCCCAGCCAACTGGCCTTAGAGACACCTTCTGGGAAGAGAAGGGACGGCCTGGAGGCTTGGGCGCCTCACCCTCACCCAGTGGTCCAGGGTGGCGGACCTTGGTCTGGACACACGAAGGACCTGCTTAGGTTCAGCAGCCCCCTTTCAGGATGCTGGGACATCCCTGGGCTGCTTCCCAGCTAGGCAGAGCCCAGGGAGGTCACTGGCCCAACCAGGAGAACGTGTCCCTTGGTGCCAGCCCTGGCCTGGGGAGGGGACTAGGCCCGGGGCTGGGGTTGGCACTAGCAGGTCCCTGGAGCCTCGAGCCTGGGCACATTCATTCCTCTGGGCCACAGGTCTTCTCTCCGTTCCCGCATGAGCTGCACGCTCAGGGACACGCCCTGGAAACTCACACTGTCCCGTGGTCCCCTCCTCCTGGAAGTGGCCTTTTGGCTCCGCAGATTCAGGCCTTTTCTGCCTCTTTCAGGGGGAAAGCTGGTTTGGACCCTGCCAGGAGCGGGGGCTCTCGGAGTGAGGTGCAGGGGGTGCCCCAGGGAAGCTGCAGGGGTCTTTGATGCTTGAGCAGGCTGCAGTGAGCAAGGCTCTTCTAGGGCTCTCTGACCTCCAGAAAGATCTGGAACCTTCCTCTGCTTCGGGCCTGGTGAGGCCCTCTGAGGTCAGACCCAAAGGTGGCTGGGCCGGGGGCTCAGAGCTGGATGAAAGCAGGACAGCCAGCCAAGGCAGAAATCCCCCTCCACTCAGGTCCCCGTGAGGGTGGGGGGCAGCCAAACCAGCCTCCTCGCTAGTGGGTGGTCTCATGGGGGACAACAGTTACTGAGGCAGGGATGGAACCTTCCAGAAAGGAGCCATTGCCTCCACTTCATGCGTCAGACAGCCACAAGTCCAGGGGTCCTGCCCTGGGTTCCCGATGGGCTGTCCCATGGGCGAGGGTTCTGGGTCCCAGGTCCTATCCGATCCCATGCATGTGGAGGGCCGGGAGCCGGGTCTTCGTGGGTGCCTGTGTGAGCAGTGGGGAAGGGGGGGGCTCTCTCTGGAGGCTGCCCCATATGTGGTGGCTGGGGACGCAGCCAGCTGTGGCCTCAGGGGTCTGGGTTCAGAGCAAATATTGTCCCAACCAGCTCCGAGCCACGCGGTGTGCGGCCGTGTGCTGCCCGCCTGTGTTTGTGTGTTTATGTGTTTTCTTTGGGAGGCGCTGCGTTGACGGTGGCTGCCGGCCAGCCCCCATGGAGGACGCAGGGTGGCCGGCGGCCTCTCGGGTCCCCACGCCTGCACCTCACTTCTGGCTCAGGGTTTCATCCGCAGCAGCCCTTCAGGGGCTGGGCAGTGCCCGTCGGCAGGCCACCGAAGCTGGCAAGGGCCACCCTCTGACCAGGAGCCCTGTGTTTGAGAGTCCAGATGGAGAACCTGGTCCTGCGAACCCCTGGGCCGCTGCTGTCGGCTCCAGGTGCCGTCCGGGGGCTTGGCGGAGTTTGGGTCCTGGGCAGCCGCAGCCAGGCCCCTGGTCCACCACGGGGCCTTGCTCTGTGTCTTGGTGTCCTCCATGTCTTTGGCCAATGCACGGGCACAGCCATCTGTCGTGGCTCCCCTGGACAAGGCTCTGGGAAAGGAGTGACCTGGGAGGGGCAGAGGGACCAGGCCCTTCCACCAGGCCTCCCAGGTCCCACTGACAGGGCCAAGCTGGTCCCCAACCGCCAACTCTAGGCCAGAGGCAAGGGCAACCCCCGAGAGTGGGGATGGAGTGGGAGGGGGCAACGAAAGAGGCTAGGAGGCTCTGGGAGGGGTCAACACGAGGACCACCCCACCAGGACTCTGGCCAGTCCCTGAAGGGCAGGGAGGAAGGGGTGAGCACAGAGGGCCAGCACTCCAGTCTCCACTGGTCTGTTTTACAGCTGGAGTCTGGGGCAGGGATGGCGCCTGAGGGCCCTGATACATCCAGCCTTTAGGAGGTGGCCCAGATAAAGGTGAGGTAGCAGAACTCTCTGGATGTAGGACTCACAATAGTAGGGGGCGGGACAGGCTCCATGGGCAGCAGATTTTAGCTCCATAGACAAAAGGACTGGCCGAGAGCTATGGCTCCTCAATGCAGGAATGTGCTGAAAGCAAAGGTAGTGAGCTCCCTGTGTCTGGGAGCAATCAAGCAGAGACCAGCCAGGAGTGCTATGGGGATGCCCAGAGAGGGCATTGGGGAGCAGAACAAACACTGTCTGCAGTACTGGGGCCAGGAATGCTCTTGGCCCTGAGAACCTGGGACCTGTGTGGCTGCCCATGGATGGCTGGTGGTCCAGAGACCCAGCTGCATGCAGATGAGCTGTTTTGTGGGGCTTTGCTCAGCCCCGCCCCACCCTCGCCCACCAAAAAGGCTGCCCCACAGTGCTCAGACGGTGTTTGTTGATGAACTACCAAGTGTCGCCCGGCTCCACGGCCATCGGCAGCCCTCAGGCACGGGACCCAGGAACTCGTGGGCACCTCATTTCACTTTGCTGAGTGAAGAGGGCTCCCACTGGCGTTTAATATCTCTCCCAAAGCAGGAACCCCTCAGAGGGTTCGGGTTTTCTCTCTAAATGTTTCTCCATAAGGGGTCAGTATGCCTTCGATTAATCTGCTCGCTCCGTTCCACACTGGCTGCCGGCCGGGCGGCCGGGCGGGCAGAGGAGGCGGCCGGGGCCAGAGTCCCGGGCTCCCAGGAGAGCGGGTGACGGCCGTGGGCCAGGGGTGCTGCGTGCCGCCCAGTGCCACCAGGCCGCCACACCTGGCCTTGACCTCCAGCCCCAGGGTCCAGGAGCCGGAGCTGGGAGGGCAGAGGCGAGGGAAGGGCCCGACCCACGGGACACCAAGGAAGTAGGGCAGTGGTCTTCCCTGGGTGCCCAGTCCTGCCGCGGCCCCCCAGCTCCCAGGCCAGACCCCCATCCACCGCTCAGTCAGTGCTGCAGGGAGGTGAGGTTTGGGGAGGGTGGGACAGACCCGGACACACTCTAGGAGGCAGCTGCAGGGAGCTGGCCCCTAAGAGGTGGCCCTGGGCAGCTGGGAGGAAGGGCTGGTGCCCGCTTGGTCCCTCCCACGGCTGAGGGTAGTGCCCAGCAGCAACGGTCAATGCTCAGACCAGGACGTGGCGGGGGTTGAGGACAGCGCAGGCGGTCCCTGGCTTCGTGGAATCCGTTTGGGGGCATCTGGTACTGTGTCCGTTCCCTTCCCCCAGAAGTCTCCAGGAGCTGCGAGGGGGAACCTGCAATCTCCCCAGCTTCAGGCCCGGCCCTGGGGAGCTGCGGAAGGTATCGGAGGGCCTGCCTGTCCCAGGGAGCAAGGATGTGGTTCGCAGCAGGCTGGGACCCCTACGCTGCTCACTCGCCCAGCCACAGCTGCTGTCTCGGGGGCTGTCCCTCCGGGGTCTCTGTCCGACACAGGCCGACCGGGGCGGCCGGGGTGCGTGCTGTGGGGACCACCTCCTCTGGCGAGCGGTGATTAGAGGAGGCCGGGAGCCCTTAGCCCTGTGGCTGTGGGCCTCCCCAGCTGTCCCTGCCTCCCGCCGGCACAGCCTCCCCCTGCAGGGACCTTGCCACTGAGACGTACTCTCCCACCACCGGGAGTCGGGCTCCGCGGCAGCCTCCCGCCTGAGGCATGGTGCTGGAGGTTCCGGGCTCTTCCACTCCCTGCCACACGTGGCCATTTGGGGGTCTCGACCCCCTTTCTGTGGCAAACTAAAGGCCCAGGATTGGAGACCCTCCCCCCCCCCCCCCCCGTGTGGCTCAGGCATTGCCCCGGCCGAGATGGGGAAAAGCCATTTCTTCCTCTCGCCTCTCCTGGGTCGGATGCATCCTGTATAGGGCTCAACATGGGTGGGAGATGCCCCCGGCTCCCAGCGTACTTGGGAATGGGGTTCAGGACTTCAGCCCTGAAGCAGCAGGCAGTCCCCACGTGCCCCAACCCCTCACCCCGGGAACTGGGACTGCACGGAGTTCAGAGGCCACGGCCTGCAGGGTGGCTGGGCCTCGGGGAGCGCCAGGCAGGGAGAGGACAGATTGGCCCCTCCCTCCTCCCTGAAGGCAGCACGGGTGTCAGGCTGGCCCCCTACTCCAGCTCGGCTGCTGCCCACTCAGAACTGACGGGCTCGGGGGCTGCAGGGGCTGGTCAGCGAGTGTGGCCCGCGGGCTGGGCCACTTCTCTCATCACAGAGGTCGAAGGGGCTGTTGCTGAAAAAGAGGGGGATTTAATTCGGAAGAGCCTGTCTGGCTCTGTCCCCAGAGGAACCTGCAACACCCTTGGAGCCCATGTGCCCTGCGGCCGAGCCACCAGCCCATCTGCATGCAGCCCAGTGGCCCTGCCCTCCGGCGACAAACAGTGCGTTTATTTGGGAGAAAAACTGAATGAGAACTAACTTTAGATCAATGAGTCGCTCGGCCCGCTGGGGAATGCCGTTGGACTCGAGTTGGTCTGGTCCCCGCAGAGGTCGGGCCCTCCGGACCCGGCATCGCACGGCTTCCTGTGGGCTGGACGGGGCCGCAGAGCAGTTTTCGAGGCCACTTCCATGCTCAGGCCAGAGGCCTCCTTGTTCCTGTCCCCCAGCAGGTGTTGTCACAGCTTCGGGGCCCCGTACCCTCCCCACTCCCCCAAGCTCATCGATGCTCAAACTTGCATTTTTAGGTCCCTAGAGAATATTTGAATGTTGGGCTTTTCCTTCAATTTTCTGATGGAAAATTTTAAACACCCATCACCCGGTCATGGACACTGGACTCTCTGGTCCCGTCCACATCTTCACCATCCTCCTAACCCCCATTCCTGTGTTATTTTAAAGCAAATCAAATGGACTTTTTTTTTTTTAAGAGTATGGGAAACTTTTCTTTGACTTACAGGCTGAACAATATGGAAACACAAAGAATAAGCCATGGCCTCCCCAGTCCGTGCCCACTGTGGAAGTTCTGTGTTAATTCTTGCCCACCGCGTACCAACAGGTACAGGTGTTTCCGCTTCCTGCCTTAAACAGAATGTGGAACTGTGCACCCACGCTCTCCTGCAGCCTGCCCCTTCGCCTGGGGTGCGTGGTGGGCGCCTCTCACGGGGGTGGGGCGGGGCGAGGGTGCCTGCGGGCAGACATGGACGTGCAACCCCCTCGCCAACCAGCTCCCGGCTCTTGAGCCCACACCCACTGTCCTGTCCTGTCCTTGCCAGGCTCCAGACTGCCAGGCCGGGCTGCCGGCTCCCAGGCGAGGTGTGTTTTAACATTGTTAGTTACCGCCGGATTGTTTTCCTAAGAGGCATTTTCAGCCAAAACTAATAACGAGGACAGCAGGCCCCGCCGCCCCTCCCACTGTATTTGTCGCGCCTGCTCTGCGCCCAGGCACCGTTCTGCTGGTTGGAACAAAACCGGCCAAGCTGAGGAAGTTCCTGCCCTCCCGGGGCAGGCCTGCCAGGGGACAGGAGGAGTGCTGTGCGGCTCGAAGGACCCAGGCCCCCAGCGCCGAGCAGGGGTGGCAGAGGGCCCCTGGGCAGGTGACCAGGACCACAAACCTGAGCTCTCGAGGTGCAGCAGTAAGAGGGTGGTGCCACCGCATCTCTGTCCGGAGGATGCAGCAGCCACGGGTCCCCTTCGGCTCCACCCCCAAGCCACCCCCTGGCCTCGGTGTCCTTCAGGGTCCCATTTGGCTGCCTTCCTAGGATTCTGTGCTGCAGCCACACTGACCAGGACCCAGGGAGGAAGGAAGCTGGCTGGGCTCTGGGGAGGGACCTCTCGGAAATCACTGTCTTGTGCCCGCCAGGGAGGGGCATCCCCATCATGACCGCTTGGAACTTCGCCTCTGGGACCTTTTAGGGGCGAAGCTGGAGAAACAGGCCAGGGGGCATCTTGAAGGCTCATGGGAGAGGCTGAGAAGTCTGACCCCTGGCCCACCAGAGTGGAACCCAACAGGAGGGAAGGGCACAGGAGAGAGGGGCCAGTGGAGCTGAGACGCAGGAAGGTCAGGAAGGGGACAAAGAGGGGCCCAGACCGAGGGTGGCCGAGCGCCCTAGACAGAGCGTGTGGCCGTGTCCGCCGTCTGTAGCTCTGGTCCAAACAAGATGGGGAGTGTTCATTTGAATCTCATCCTGGGGGCTCTGGAAAGCTCATGAAGGGTTTGGCGCAGTGACAGGCCCGTCCAGAATGGACCGCGGATGGCAGGTTGGATGAGGGGTTCAGGAGACCCACGGATGGGCAGATACAGCCGTGGGTGGGGGCCACGGCCGTGGGCAGGAGGGGCAGGGGTACCCCGAGGGCTGGGACCTTGGGGCCAGGTGTGTGGGAAACACCATTGTGCGTTGTCGAATGATGGCAGGGCACACGGACTGGTCATCTGGAGGGCCAGAGGGGACAGGCGGAGGGGGCACTGTGGTTTCGGACCAGTGAAGCTGGAGTGAGACAGGGAATCTGGTGGGGCAGGAAAGACACCACTCCGGGCTCGAGGGGCCCACAGGATAACCAAGCGCATCGCGCAACTTAGTGACGGGCAGGTGGATTCGGGGGCACTGGCTGCCCCCGACTGCAGCCGTGGGAGTCTCAGGGAGGGCGGTGTTTAGGCCGGGAGGTGTTTGTGGGCAGAGAGGAGTGCCAGGACACAGGGTGAGTACCATGGCGTTAGGTCAGAGGAAAAGAGAGGTCGGCCAGCCCCACGCCAAAGAGAGGTCAGATGGGGTGTGTGACAAACGGGGCCATGGGATATGGCCACTGGGAGGGCAATGGTGACCATCTGGGGGTGACATCCAGGGACTGTGGTCATCAAATCCATAGAGACGGACAGTAGGATGGTGGGTGCCGGGGGCTGGGGGAGGAGGAGTCAGTGTTTCATGGGGACAGAGTCTCAGTTTGGGAAGATGGAAAGTTCTGGAGATGGATGGTGGGGATGTCTGCACAACAACGTGAAAATGCTTCATGCCACTGAGCTGTGCACTTGGAATGGTCAAGGTGGTAACTTGCTATTATGTATCTTTTACCACAGGACAAAGAAGACGAAATCCACTTTGCCCTAATCTATTGGTGGATTTCTACGTGGAGGTTTGTCCGCTATCGGGAGGCGCACTTTGGCGCAGTTCCAGAAGGTCACCATTGTTTAAGCAAAAGGGAAAGCTGTTTATTCGGCAAAACTCGGGGAATCCTTTCATTTCTTTGAAACTCCGTTGCGTTATATTCCAAGTGGAGATTATGCCACTGTGACCGCCTGGACCACGCACCTCGCTCAGGCTCCCTTTAGTTCGGAATATTTGCTTGAGCGGCTTTGGCTGTCGGCCCCAGACCCAGGCTGACACCTGCAGCCAGCGGCGAGCGTGCCCATCGTCGGCTTCTGTAGTGGCACACGCTGCCTCGTTCTCCACGTGTTGCGGTGGCTGCTTCCCACGGAAGCACTGAGGGGTTGCAACACAGACCCAGAGACCGTGGGGCCCACGAAGCCTGAAATGTGTGCCTTTTACAGAAAAAGTTTACGTGATGAAAATACGGAGACTACTAAATTACCAAATATCCACTTGGAGTTTTATAAATTCTTCCTGCAGTCCACAACTAAAACTAACTGTCAAAAAGCAAGATGAAGTTAATGAGCAATCCAAATGTTTAATCAAAAAAAAAAAAACCCCACAATGGCCTCAGTATTTGGACCTGAGTGACGAAAACCCTGGTAGCCTTCCAGGGGGAAGCTGTCGGGGGAACTGCACTTGGGGTGGGGAGGCAGGAGCCTGGCTCACAGTGGGTCAGCTCTGAGATGCTGGAGATCCCCAAGGGGGCTGAGAAGACAAGTGGGGGCGCCGGAAGGTAAGTCTGGGAGTCACCCCCCATGGGAGGGGCCGCCCACAGATGGAGGAGGAGGAGGCCAGGTCCCAAGACAGGGCTGGGGCAGGAAGGATTGTCTGGTGGCCCTAAATGCCACAGATATCCTTGTAAGAGGGAGATTTGACTACAGAAGACAGATATTGGGTTGATGGGGCCACGTGCCCAAGAAGACCCAGCGCCCCCAGAAGCCAAGAGAGGCAGGAACAACGCTCCCCTAGAACCTTCTGGGGAGCTCGGCCATGTGATCCCTTGATTTTGGTCCAGAGATACTGATGCTGGACCTCTGACCCCCAGAGCCGTGAGAGAAGAAATTCGTGCTGTTCAAAGCAGCCCTGTTTGTGCCAGTTCTTATGGCCGCCCGGGAAGCTGGTCCCGGCAGAGACCCACACAGACAGTCAAGAGAGGCATTGGCTGCTGCTGTATCCCGGGCAGGGCAGCACCAGGGTCCTCAGCACCCATAGCCCCCGCACCCTCTTCTCCTCGGAAGGTCAAACTCACGTGGGAGGAGCAGGGACGACACTGATTTGGGAAGGACCTGCACAGACAGGAGCACCTGGAAGGGGAGGCGGGGCTTGTGTGGCCAGTGAGTGGAGGGCCTGGCTTGGCCAAATTGGGGAGGGGTCTCCCACGATGGCCCCAGGCAGGTGCTGGTCAGCAGGGTCTTTCCTGGAAAAGGCTTGAGACCAGAAGCAGGAAGAGGCAGGGTAAGGCTGATGCGGGGGGACCTGTGGACACGAGGTTGGGGGCCCCAGGGTAGAGGCCTTTGCTTCCTTTGGGGCCACGGCAGAGGCTAAAAGGCAAGGCTGGTGTATGTTTGCTTGGCACCAACCTGCAGCCCTGTTGCTTAGTGACATGGACAGGCCCCTAGAGTGGCCTTTTAGGGGCAGGCTCCCCTCTCCAACTGGGACAAGCCAGCAGGCTATACAGCCAGGCAGGAGCCTGGAAGGAGATGGGAGGTCTGGGCCACAGGCCCTGGAGCAGCCTGAGTGAGCACCATGGTGGCCAGAGGGCTGGGTTCCCTGCCTCCTGCCCGTGCAGGACAGCCCCTCCCAACCTCTGCTTCCAGCCACTCAGCACCCCCAGAGCTGTCAGCCCAGGCACCCACCTGGACCTCGGCCAGCCACATCCCAGCCACATCCTGACCACATCCCCAGCCGGGAACCCAAGGAGTGGACAGCTGGAGGACAATTGGCCAAGGGGATGGAAGGCAGCTACAGTTGGCCAACGGGGTGGACAAACCAGAGTCCAAGTTGACGGCAGGCCCCCGCCTCAGGCTGGGGGTGGGAGGCCAGCACCGCTGTGACCATCAGGAAGAAGGTGGTGGCCTGGTGAGGCCTGGATACTCTAGCACCTTTGCAGCCACTTGTTGATAGGGTACCCGTTTCCCAGCGAACAGGTCAGGCCCTCCAGATCCAGGACTCGAATCCAAGCAGGCTTCTGACGGCAGCGTCCCCAGAGATGCGACCGCCCGGGTGAGCGAGCAAGTGCATGCACACTGGGCCTCGGGCCTCGGTGGCCCCCAGGGTAGGGGTACACTGGGTCCTGGAAGCTGGGCAGCAGCCCCCACCAAGCCCCCCCACTGGCTGACAGGCCAGCCTACTGCCCCCCCACCCCACATCCCACTGCCTGTTTCCCCCAGAGGCTGCTGTTCAGGCTACTTGGAAATGGACCCCCATCTGGCCCATAAAGTCAGTGTGAAGGCCCTGAGGCCACCGGGCGAGCCAAAAATAATTCAATTAGGGGAGGAGAGCGAGGGGTTGTTAAGCTATAAATAGGAAGCAGCCACACTCGGCGCCCACCCGCTGCCCTCCTGCCTCCTGGCTTTGCCAAGAAGCCTCGAGGTCCCGGCCAGGCTGCGGGACCCTGTTCCAAGGATACCCAGTTCCTCAGGTCTCCACTCCCTCCTGGTGGCCCTGGGCACCGGGCAGGCCTGCCGTCCACAGCGCCTGTGATAAAGAGGGCTCCAGGCCTTGGAAAAGCAGTGAGCAAAGGCGGGCGCCTGGGTCTGCTGGGCAGGTCTCCTGACCCCCTTGCCCCTCTTGGCTCACCCAGGAGCCACCATGTCCTGCCGCTGGATTCACTTGGTTTGCACGTCGCTCTCAAAAGACATTCGGCCGCAACGCCCCCGTTCAGCCTTGTAAAGTCACCGGCTCCCCTCCCTGAGTCTGCTGCCCCCCTCTGCCCCCTCCACTGGCCTGCGGGTCTGGCTGTGAGGCCTCCAACATCTGGACTGATGAAAGCCCACCCCCACTCTGCCCCCCGTCCTCACATGCGTTTGCACACAGACACACACCCAGCTCATGTGCACGCTCGCACACGTGTGTACCCGCGGGCTGGCTTTCCAGGGCTGGAGGAACAGGTAGGCCCCAGTGGCTTTGAAGACCCACAGGCTTCTGGAGCTGGCCTCGGAGCAGCCACTGCTCTGTCTGGTCCTCTCCAGGATGCCGTGCAGGTGGCTCCTTCCTGCTGCCACTGGATGGGGGCGTCGGGCGGGCCTGCTGGGAGCAGCCAGAATGCACCAGGACCCTCACCCGCACCTTGCCCCACCTCCCACCCTGTTCTGGGTCTTCCACACCAGGGAGGCCCTTCCCACCCCCAGACCCCCCAAAGCTCACGGACTGCCTCCCCCAAGGCCTCGGGCTGCCCCCCACCCCCGACAGCCTGATGCTCCTCATTTGACCTTCTCTTGAGGCATCTTGAGCCCTGTCCTCAGCCTCTCCTGGCCCTGGACCCCCAAAGGGCTCGGGCAAGATGAGCCGAGCGAGAGTCAGGGGGTGGTCCTCGAGGACACATGCCGACTCCGCCGCCCATGCCCGCCGGCCTTGCATGTGGACGGAAACCAAAAGCAAGGGCCCTCAACCTGCTTTGGGCCCCGGATGCCGGGTCTCGGCTGCGCAGCCGGGTGGGAGCCCTCAGGGGCTGGGGGTCGTCACCAGGCTTGCCGCCCCCCCAAAGTGGGGCATGCTGGCCCCAGTCCCAAATCACAGAGCGCCACGATGTGGGCCGCCCCGCCAGGAAAACAGGGCCTGCTGTTGCCAACTCCGGAGCCCTGTGCCCGGCTCGGCCCTGGGGCAGAGGGTGCCCCACAGGCCCGCCGCCGGGGCCTGGCCACCCCAGAGCCAATCAAGGTAGCCACAGCGCAGGCTCAGCCCTGCCTTCCAGGGTCCTCTGGGGGACATCTGGGCTGGACCAGGCACCGGTCTGGGGTCAGCAAGGCTCCTGCCTCCAGCGACTCCCGTGTCTGATGGTGGCAGTGTCCTCGGAGGGTGCCCAAACAGCGTGGAGGAGCCCTAATGCCAAATCTCAGGCAGATGCCCCCCAGACCCCCGAATGGGGGAGGAGCAGAGGTCAGCGGCTAAGGGGGTGCAGGTGAAGGTGCCTGGGGTGTATCCGAGGCTTCCAGGCCAGGCCTGAGCTCCTCATTCTCCAAGTCTCAGGGCCGGGGCCACCTGCCCTCCGGCCCCCACCTGGTGCAGGAGGAAGGTGATGCGGCTCTTGGACCCCAGGGTCCTCGGGCAGAGACCCCTCCCCCGACCTGGGGCCCTCTGGTTCTGCTTGATGACAACCCAAGACCTCAGGCAAGTCCTGTAATGGGCTGGCCCTTCACCTCTCCTGCTGTGACTCCGGCACCCTGAATTGTCCTCAGAGTTCAGGTGAGGGACTAACCGCTCCATGGCTGGGGCAGCAGTGAGTGAGATGGACGGGGTAGGCCAGGCATGGTCCCCACCCGGGGAGCCCGCACTGGACGCTGGGACCAGGGCAGCAGGCACGGTAGAGGTGGGAGTCACCCAGGGGCTCTGCCAGTCTCTCCTGACCCCCAGACCTCCCGACAGTGGACACGCTGGGCACAGCCTCTCTGCAGCCACGTCCACCTGGTGGTCTCGGCACCATCCCCCAGCTCATGATCCCCAACATGTGGCCACATCCTGGACCTCTCCCGGCCTCCAGACTTAAACATCCATTTCCCCACTTTCCACCACTCCACGGTGCCAACTTAGCACGTCCAAGGGCAGACTCCCAGCTTTCTCTCCCCTCAGCCCCGCTTCTCTCCAGGGCCAATTTCTTGCCAGCCGCTTACTCAGGCCAGAATCCCAGGAGCCGCCCTAACACTTGTCCCCACCTGTGGCCCGCACCAGCAGATCTGTCGGCTCCACCTTCAAGACATGTCTGGCATCAGACACCCCCTACCTTCCAAGGCGTCCCCCTGCCCGCCCTTCACAGTCCACCACCCAGCAGCAGCCAGAGGGGCCCCCGTGAAACCGAGCCAGGACGCCCTCCGCTGCTGGGCTGCAGGAGGATCGAAGCCCAGCCCGGCCCACAGGAACCTTGCCGGTGCCAGAAGACCAGCCTGCAGGCCCAAGGCTGCAGCCTCCCTGGGTGCTCCCGGAGAGGAGGAGAGAAGGCAGCACCAAGGCTGGCTTAGAGGTCCCCCCAGTACCGTCTCCAGCAGCCTCAACCCTGCTGGGGGTCCCCCTCTCGGGGCTGGTTTATCCCTCCTTCCTGCCCTCCTCAGCTCTCCTGGTCCTTCCAGTGCTCCTGGCTCGGCGATGCGCGTCTCAGGGCACCCGAGCCCCTCCTGTGGGTCTTCCCTGCCTGCTCCAGCCCTCACCACCTGCACGGAGCTCCTGGGGGCGGGGCTGGTCTGTCCTGCCCTTGGACATCCTCCCGGCAGACGCCCAGCACCAAACCAGCGCAGAGTCCACTGCCCCTGCTGCATGGACCAGGGAGCCTTCTGGTGGATCTGGAGGGAGGCCTAGCTGCTAGGTGCGGGTCGTGATGGGCTCCTCCCCAGAACTGGCCAGGGAGGGTGTGGGAAGTGTCCCTGTCGGACCCGGGTCAGTGGGGCTCCCCACCTGGGGCCCTGGGGAGGAGGCTGCCCAGGGAGGCTGGACGGGAGCTTAGCAGGAGCAGCCCCCTGCCACGGGTGGCGTGGGGCCCACCAGGTGGCAGCTGCCAGTTTCCCTCCCCACTGCCTGTGGTTTGGACTTTCTCTCCCAGGCCAGTGGTGAGGGGTGTTTCATTACAGCTGGTCCCACCTGGCCTCCTCCACATGGGCCCTGTTCCCGGCTCCTGCCTGGGTCCCCTAACCTGTGACAGCCCCACATTCGGTGGGGGTCAACAAGGTGGGAGAAACCAGTCCTGGATGGCACCACGGAGGGAGTGACATTTGTGCTGGGTATGGGAGATGTGTAGGAAGGAAAGGAGCCTGATGCTCCAGGTGGAGGGGCGGGACCAAGCAAAGGCCCCGATGGCAGGAGTCCAGGGTGTGGGGTGTGCGGATGTCACAGGGGAGGGGCGGTGAGTGCCCAGAGCATCAGGCCAGGGAGCTTGGTTTAGAACTGAGGGTGCTGGGGAGCCATAGAGTGCTCTGGAGAGAGGGGAGTAGCCTACTCTGCCTAGAGGGCAAAGCCTGCCTGGCCACACATCAGCCATCAGGAAGCGCTCAGTGTAGTCCCACCCACGGGGAGGACATGGCACTTCACTGTAGGAGCTGCCGGCTGACCACAGCCATGGGTAGTGCCCTCTTCCCATGACAGACCCTGCAGGTTGGCCCATGGCTGAACACGAGAGGTGGGAGTGGGCCGGAGGGCAGGCGGTGAAGGGAAAGGGCACGGCCTGGACAAAGGACAGATATGGGAATGCGCAGGGCGTGTGCCCAGGATGGGAGGAGCCATCAGACTTGGCTGGGCCCTGGATGTCCAGAACAGCGGGAGCAGCCCGATGCCACTGGCCGCAGGCCCGTGGAGTCCTCGTGGATCCCTCGTGGCTCGAAGCCCAGACAGCTCCCAGACACGCGGCCTGGGGGGCATCTTGTGGCCCCTTGTAGCCCGGCCTTGGATCCTGACCCCTGAGCTGCCAGCCTGGACCCGAGGTGGGTGGCACGGGGGCCTCAGGGCCACCACCTCCTCACCAAGCACTCGCTCATCCATCTCAGAGAAAAGTCAGGAGATGTTACAAGCTGAAAACTCCGCCGGTAAACAAAGTCAGGGTCTGATTGTGAAAGGGAAAACTGAAACCCCAGAGGGGCCCTGAATCCCTAGACGGGCTTCCCCGAATCTCCAGGAGCAGCAGGACTGATCTGGGCTGTGTGGCTGGCCAAGGGCAAGGCCCCGGATGCGGGAGGCAGGGATCAGATCCTCACACGCTCACGCCAGCCCCGATCACGGATGCCATCCCTGCAATCGGGTGGCCCAAAAGGCCAGGGGGCACCACGTGGCCAGGAGGTGCCACGTGGACATCACTTGAGGCCCACCTGCTCCCTGGGGTCCCTGGCTTGCGCAGATGTCCCCAAAGGGGCATGGTCTCTAATCCTGCCTGGTCAGCCCATCCTGGGATTGCAGGGGCCAGATCAGATCATGTCACCCGGCAGGGGGTCCCCAGGAGCTTGAACTCCACTGTCCCCCATTGTGGGTGCTATGTTGCCCCACAGGAGGCCCAGTCCCCTCAACCTCCCTGTCCACCTCCCTTCTCCAAGCAGCCCAAGCTTCCTAGTCCCAAGGGAGCCCCTTGTCCGGGTGCCACAGTCGCCCTGCCCCTGTCAGAATGCCCTGGACCTCCGCTGGCCTCAGTCGCCTTCCTGCAGGGTCCTGCCTTCCCGCTGGTCCCGGCGTCCCCTCTGCAGCCCCTGTACTCTGCCTCTGCTCCCCAGCCAGCCTGCCCTCCACCTCTGTCAGCCCCTCGGCTGCCTCTGCCTCCAGTGGACAGGCCCCAGCCCAGGGCCAGCCCTCCTGCCCCCGTGCACTGCGGCTAGTAGCTTCCAACTTACAGGTTTGTGGAGCCCCTACTGTGTGCCCGGCCTGCCCCGCCACTGCTCAGTGAATCCCAAAACTGCCTGCTCTTCTTGCTTCTGCAGCGGCTGTCCATATCACCCCCTCTCAAGACAGTCTCTAGCCCCAGCTGTTGCCCACCAGACCTTGGGCCCCCTGGAGGGAAGCGGTGGCAGTCATCAGCTGGGCACCTTGCTGGAAGCCCGCTGCCGTGACTACCGGGCCATGCCCAATGCCCCCTGCACGTCCCCCGTCAACAGATCCTTTCTCTGGCCAGCCTTGGCCACCACCCTCACTGAGCGCATGTCCACCCTGGGGTCCTCACCCCAACAACAGCCCTCTTCTCTCCTGTCTCCCAGTTCCCCCTCTCAGCTGCCCTGACTGGCAGCCAAGCTTCCTGCAGGGCCCCTCGCCCAGCCATCCTGCTGCCCCAACCAGCCTCAGAGAGCCTGGCGTCTAGGACCCCTTGCCGGGCAACAGTGCCAGAACACTTCAAGCCTCTCCCCTAAGTCCTGACATTTTGGATTCCTGCTTCGGAGAAGGCTGGAGTCTCAAAACAGCTTGTATCCTTCTTCTGACGGGGAGCTCATCCCTTCACAGCATGGATTCTTTTTTGATTGTTAGAAAGTTCTCCCCCCACCCCCCAGCTCCCCACTCAGGGCAGCTCCCAGGCCCCAGGGGTCTCGTTACTGGGGGAAGTGGCAGCACCGATTTTGAAATCCTTTTGAAAATGTTTTTCCTTTGTTTTGTTTTATTTAGAAATTTCCCAAATTTTTACCAAGTTAAAGACACAACCACAAGAATGTGTAGCCTGGGTGGACAACTGGCATAAACAGCCCCTCCCCCACTGCCCATCCTCCCCCCAAACCACCGCCCCCCAACTCAGCAGCAAAAAATGTCAAACATGTATAAGAAAACAGACAGTGGGGTGAACGGAGCTGGGCAAGGGACCCAGAATTGCACATGAACACACACACATGCACACCCATATGCACACAGAAAAAAGCACACGTGCACACACACATAAATAAGCACTGTGCACACACATGTGCAGACATACATGTGCAGACAAGAAAACTCACATGCACACTTATGCATATACACAGCACACACTCTCATGCATTCACATACATGTGTGCACAAACACACATACACACGTGCACACACAAACACCACACATTCAGACTTGCACACACGTGCATACACACACACACACACACACACTGCTGCGGGCAGGTGACCCTCTCCCCCGTCCTGGCTGCAAAGTAGAGACAGCTTGGGGTGAGTCCATCCCCACCTCTGGCCCTGCCAGCAGTCATTTGCCCTCTGGCTGCCTCCATTTCCACTTCACCTCCCCACACATCTCCCAAGGTCCTTTGGAGAACCCGGTGGCCCAGAGGTGGCAGGCTCTGTAAATCAGCACACACATGCACGGGCTGCGGGGCTCCGGCTCTGTGTCCCACAGAGGTCTTCAGAGCTGGGGGCCCAGCAGCCACCCCAGGGCTAGGAGGTCACCCTTGGGCCATGGCAGTCCCATACCGGACAAAGACTTGACTATCACACCATGGAGGACCCCCTTCTCAGAGGTCACTGGGACTCAAGAAGCCTGGACACAGTGTTGAGTAGGGACATAGCACCCGTCTTTAGAGCCCCAGGCTGCACCCCTCAAGCCTGCACCCCCAGGCTGCACCCCCCAGGCTGCATCCCTGAGCTTGCACCCCCAAGCTTGCAACCCTAGGCCGTACCCCCTCAGGCTGCAACCCCCAGGTTGCACCCCCTCAGGCTACATCTCCGAGCCTGCACCCCAAGCCTGCACCTCCAGGCCGCACCCCCTCAGGCTGTATCCCCAAGCCTGCACCCCCAGCCTGCACCGCTCAGGAGGCCCCAGCTGCCCCCTAGGAGCCTTTTCTATCCCACCATGAGCCGCCCTGGTCCTCCAGAGCTTCCCTGGTCAGATTAT
Source organism: Equus quagga (assembly GCF_021613505.1). Lineage (NCBI taxonomy): Eukaryota > Metazoa > Chordata > Mammalia > Perissodactyla > Equidae > Equus > Equus quagga. The sequence goes on along the minus strand of NC_060283.1, from coordinate 2,083,967 downwards.
CTCCCAGAGCCAGCTCGTCTCACCGACTTCACTGCCTGGGGGCCCAGTTCCTTGTCCCAGGACACACAGCTTTAAGAAACCGAGTTGGGATTTGAACTCAGGCCTTCCTGCACCAAGAGCCCCTCCATCACTCTCCTGCAGGCCTGAGAACCAGCTCCAACAGCTCCGTGCACTGGGTGTGGCCCCGGGAGCCCCCCTACCCCTAAGGATGGCGGCGCTCAGCCTACGGGAGCAGAATTGGCAGGGAAGTTTCGGGCAAGGGGGAGATTTTGGGGGCCGATGGGAGGATCTCGGAGCCTGAGGTCGCACCTCCAGGACGATGAGCAAGTCCCCTTAGCGAGAGGCGGGCTGGGCTCGGGGAATTTTGCTGGCACAGAGGCAGGAAGGAGAGGCTCTTGGCCTTCCGAAATGTTTACTACATCAGGAAATTAATTCACTACGCACGGGCTTCAGTGACGAAGAATAAAAACACACACACACACTCACTCGGGACAAATTGAGTCCAGGCCTGGTCAGCCTCTGCCTGGCTGGGGGAGGCGGGGAGGGCTTGGGCCCACCACAGTCACAGACCATGAGCTGGGGGTCAGGCGGGGGGCCAAGGGCAGGGCTGCATCCCACCCCACCCACCCAGGCCCCGGCCCCTGCCGAGCTGTCACCGTTACACAACTCCAGACTCTGTTTCTTCATGAATGCCCTGCCGAGGGGGGCCACTGACCTGCAGCCTCAGGAATGTGCCTTTCCAGAGCCCGGGGGAGGGGGACGTGGGGCAGCCGCTGCACTGATGGTCCAGCCTGCTGGCCGCTTACCCACCGGCTGGGGTGATCAAGCAGCACCGGGGGTCCCCAGCACCCCCCACACTTGCCTGGGCTAGTCCAGACCAGGGCAGACAGGAAGGCCTGCTGTGCTCCTGCAATGGTCCAGGCGGGCTCTGGACCAGGAGCTGGGGCACTGGTGCTGATGGGGGCAGGGGAGCAAGGGAGGATCCTGAGGAGGGCACCTGAACCAGAGGGCAGCACTGCCTCCCTTTTGCCCCCAGAGGCTGCTACCTGCCATCAGTCAGAGAGCGCTTCTTCTCATCCCAGCTGCTGGGCTGGCCCCCTCGTCAACTGCTCATCTGTAAAATGGGGCAATCTCACATCCCCTGGCAGTGCTGCCCAGAGAACTCAGAGCAAGCCCTTGGCCCTTGCCTTCCCTTCTCCCATCCTGACGCATGTCTGCTCCCTGCCTGCCCCCTCATGCCTGCATGCATGCTGTTCCAGCCTTCAGAAATGCCATTCCCTGGTGATAGCTGCTCCAATCTCCTGGCTGCGTCCTCAGGCAGCCAGCGTTCCCAGTGCCTGGGGTGGTCCATGTTCCACCTGCTCACAGCATCCCTGCGAAGGACATACCAGGGAGATGCCCACTGTGCAGATGGGGAAACCGAGGCACAGAGGGACAGCTGACTTGCCAAGGTCCCGCAGCTGGAGACACAGCCTCCTGCCAGCTCTGGGTCTCTCTCCAGCTCCTGGACCCTGGTTCAGGAGAGGCCCCCTTGCTCACCAAGACCATCCCCCACATCCCACGGCCTGATGTCTCTGGAGGACTGAGCTGACCACGCTCCTTCCCTGCCCCAACCTGGCCCTCCAGCTCCCCAGGGCTTCTGTGAGGCCCTCACCAGGGGCCCCGCGGCCACCTCTATCCTGTCCCCTAGGCGCTACCATGCCCGGCCCTCACTATCGCCAGTCTCAGGGTCCCCAGCATCCACTCCTCCCCCAGAAGGCCATGTGTCACTATGCCTGGCTGTGGCCTCTTCTCCCCTAAGCTCTGAGTGCCCGGGGCAGAGACAATTCACCGCCACATGGCCGGCCGGTACTGCCCCTGAGACACCTGAGAGGTGAGAGGTCACTGAGGAACCCGAGTCTTGCTGGGGGCCCTCCCCCTACTCCATGGGCATCAGAGGCCCTCGGCTTTGCCCTGTGGATGCAGGAACCTGGGGTGGAGAATGCACACGGCTCTGGGGGTTGCTGCGTGGCCCAGCCACATCCCTCACAGCCCTAAGTGGTGTGTGGGGCTGGCAGGAGGGAGTCCCTGCGTCTTCACACAAGACAGGGACAGAGAGGGTGCTGCTGGCCGCTAATGGACAGGGAAGGCCGTCAGCTGGCATTGGTCCTCCCGCCTGCCCACCGTAGTCACACCCCGCCAGCTGTGGAGGGAAGAACCACGTGGCAAAGGCATCAAGGCCGGGTGGAGAAAGGTGGATGTCTGGTCCAGGCCCCTCAAGGCCCAGGGATGCTTGGGGGCACTCGAGACTCGCGGGGGGGACCCAGAATAGAACAGAGGCATCGGCCCTCCCGAGGCGCACACGCCAGCCAGATGCAGGACGGGGCCTAGGAGTCCAGACCTGTCAGGGAGTAGCCTCCGTCGTCCAGGGGTGGACTGTCTGCTCCATGTTGGGCTGCAGCTCAGCTCAACACGGCCTCTAGCCTCAGCCTCCCCCTCCCGCCTCCTCCCTGCACCAGGGACTGGGCCCGCCAAACCCTGCCCTGCGCACCTCCTGCAGCCCCAGGTGCCCTGTGCTGCCCCCCTGGTTTGGCTTCGGGAAAGTGGGGCTGGTTTGCATTTGACGCTGAGGAAGACTCAGCCACCTGGGCCCCCTGGGCTGTGGGAAGGACCTGCCCCAGCTGTGCCAACACGGAGTGCTAGGCTGGGCTGGGCCAGGCTGGGCTGGCTGACTGGGCAGCACCCACCTGGGTGTAGGCTCTGCCCTCGGTTGTGGGAGGCTGTGCCTAATCATCACCCAATCAAGTGGAGCTGAGCAGACTGCGCCAAGCAGCAGGGCGCGGGCCGAGGGGCGGGCGCTGCCACCCGAGGTGGCTTCCAGCTGCAACCCAGCAGCGTCCGGTGCATCTTTGGCAGGCGCCCCCGCCAGACACCCTTTTCCTCCCCTTGACCCCGTGGCTTCCTGCGCTTCTTGGCCCCGCAGCCAGCTCGGCCGAGCCCTCCCTACAGCCCAAGGCTCCCTGTTCTGCCCTGGCGGCTCAGAGCAACCACAACGTCTGCAAACATTCCAACCCTCTGGACCCTGGTCGTGGCCCGTCCTCTGCCTCCACGTGCCAAGGGGCCAAGATGTGGCGCAGGCCAGCCTGGGGAGCCCCATGGAACATCTGGATCCTGGGAGAGTCGTTTGCAAGTGAAAAAAGGAGGCGTGTGCATGGGAAACGTCTGGACCACAAGCATGGCCCACGTCACACACCCCGAGCAGGGCCACCCGTGGATTCGCTTAGGTCCTCCCGGCTCGGCCAAAGGGGGCTGTCCTCAGCCAGAGCATGGGGCCTCTCTTGCCTCTTCCTGCGGAGAGACCTCCCACCCCACCCAGGCCTCGCCTCTGCCCCCGCCTGCCGCCTTCCTCCAGCCACGCCAACTCCCGCCGTCCCTGCCCGCCCAAGCTCTGTGTCGGGCTCGTGACTCGTCCCTCCACCCTCGCCGAGGTCCCCAGACTTCAGGATGCTCCTCCTCCTCCTGGAACTGGCTCTGACCCTCACGAGGACGTGCCTCCCCACTCCCAGTCGGGTCTCCACCTGTCAGCCACCGGGATCTCCAAACGTGAACGGGGCTCTTGCTGCCAAGAACCCTCCTGTGGTCCCCAACTCAACCAGAGTCAAATCTGACCCCTTCCTGGGGCCTCCCAGCATGCGCCCATTTGCTCGAGGGTCCGGCTGCATCCTCCCCGCTGGTCCTCCCTTCCACGGAGGCCCCCACGTGTCAGAGGCCCTTTCTCCATCCCTCCCAAGCACAGCACCATCTGCCCCCATATCTCGCCTCATACGCCACCTTTTCTCAGGGACATTCCCTCGCCCACCGTATTTCCTACACAGCCTCGGTGCGGAGGGCCAGGAAGCAGCCCCCCAGACTCCACAGCCGGCACCCTGGGCAGGCTACTCACCCTCAGTTTCCCTGTCTGTGAAGTGGGGACAACCCCAGCACTGCCTGGAAGGGTTGGGTTGGGAATTAAATGAGTTAACAGATGAGAGTGCTTAGAAGAGCGACTGGCTCCAGCGGACGTACATCCTTGTGGGGTGGGAGCCCCATTATTCGTGTGTCTATGGGACATTAGGTACCTCAGGGAGGGTGGGCCTTCACCCTGGGCCGGTCCCTGAGTGGAGGCACCAGGGCGAGATCTGAACACTCCCCGTGGACAGCAGGAGCAAAAAGCAGCCGAGGGGGGCAGCGGCCCAAGGTTGGGGGCGAGCCCATGTCTCTGAAATGCAAGGAGTGTCCGGGGCAGGTAGTCTAAGCAGCCCAGAGAGAGACACTGCCGAGAAAGGGCTGGTGACACCCTCGGCTCTCCATGCACACCCCCAAAACCAAGAGCCCAAACCAACGGCTGTCGGGGCACGGAGCTCTGCATGTGCTTCCGGAAGACGGGAGAAGGCTGTCCTTGGTGCGGGCGCCAGCTGGCTCCAGCAGGGCCCAGCGGCCCGGGCTTCTTCACCAGCCATCGGGGGCAGAACCCCAGGCCTTCTGCAGGCCAGCAGCCCAGAGAGGCCTCCTCGATGGTCAATGGGGCTCCTGATACACCCCAAAGTGGAAAATTCAACTTCTCAGGGACACACCAATCACCAGGTGGGCATTAGGAGACCCTCCTCGTCATGGGGGGACACAGAGGTGGAGCCTGGAAGGGGCGGAGACAGGGACTCTAGCCAGGGCAGCCCCAGATTCTGGGCAGGGTGCCAAGGACCTGGGCAGGAGGCAGAGGGCCTTTGACGTCTCCCCAGTGGGTGCCTGGTCCTCACCGGAGCAGGGCTGCCCAGCCGAGCAGCCGAGCCTGGGAGGGGCCTGCCCGTCCTCACGGCTGCCTCCTTCTGCCCTCCTCCTCTCCTCATCTCCGCATCACGACACGTGAGCATCCACACTGTGTAGGGCGCCATCAGCCAGCGGGGTCCCCTGGGAAGCCCCCCATCCTCCCAGGCGGGGTGCCTCCTCTGAGCCCCCAGCTCCCCTCTCCTCAGCCAGCTGTGTTCACCCGGGGCTCTTGTCTACTTCTGTATCTTCTCCTTTCTGGACTAAGCATCTTTCAGGCAAGGATCAAGCGAACCTCATTTCAGGACAGCCAGTACCAGTGATGGGGTGTCTGAGCTTCCTGCCCGGTGGCACTGGAGGGGAGATGGACCACAGGGTGTGTGGATGCAGCCAGGCACCCAGGCCCAGCTGGCGGCAGGGACCCCTCCCCTCCCCTGAGTTGGCCGGCTTCACCTGCTCCCAGAGTGCCCCCCACCATCAGCCTGGAGCCCCTTCCCAGCTCCCCATCCTTCCCAGCGGCTGCGGCCCCTGCCCCACCCCCGAGTCCTGGGCAGCAATTTGCTGTGCTCCTGCCACCAGCCGTCACCCTGTCCTTGTTGGGGTGGGTGCCCGGCTTGCTGGACCAGCCCTGCTCTTTATGAGCGCCCCTGACTCTGGGAAGTAGCTGGGCTGAGCCTGGCCCGGGTAGAGCCAAACCTACCCCCAAAGGGCCACTGTGACCATTACCTGGGACCCTCACCTTGGGCCCTCCCTTAGAACTCCTTGCCCCTGCCAGGTGGGCCCTGAGGCCCCCGCTGAGCCTCGGCCCTCCAAGAATGCCTCCTACACCTGATACTTTCACTGCACGGTGTGATTCAGCATCCCCACACTGCCCTGCCAGCTGGCACAGGGCACCCTCACAGGGAGTGGCCTCTGGGTGTCATAGGGCCCACTGGTGCCAGGCTGCTGAGCTGGGCGCACGGCTGGCACGTTCCTCTGCCCACTCACCTGCCGGCCACACCCTTCACCGCAGCACCTGTGGAGAACGCCAAGCCTGGTGGCCACATGCCAATCTTGCCCGAGGCGGGTACCAGGCAACTTGCTTGGCTACAGCACCAGCAGATGCTCGCTCACCTCTGCCTCCCCAGCCAGTGCCGGAGAGCAGGGCGGGCGATGGGAAGGCTGGCTGACTAGGCCCCAGGTCAAGTGTGTCTGGGCCTTAAGACCATCTACAGCGTTGGCCACACCTGGAAGACCTGCCCGAAGCTGGCCTGCACGGGGGTGCGGGACAGGGCCCTGCCCTCCCACTCCAGGCGTTTATTCCCAGGCCTTGTGCCCTGGGCTGTCACTGGCTTGCCCTCTGCAGAGAGGTCCGGCCCAGATTCCCCTCCTGCCCGTCAGGGCCTCTAAAAAATCCTTCTTTTCCATACACTGGGACTCCGCAAATTTGGCCAGTCTTCACTCATGCATTCACACATTCATTCATTCATTCATTCATTCATTTATTCACTGGGCACCTACTGTGAGCTGGGCTCCAGGTCCCACGTGCCTGGGATTGGTGACAGGAGCCCACCCCACCCAGGCACCTGCAAACATATTTTTTCGGCCCAACCAGAAGCCTCTCTGAGGGCAGCTGTCCCCAAGCTGAGGTGGCTTCTAGGTCTGCGTGGCCCAGATGGATGACATTGCGAATGTGTGGGGTAGGTGCCGGCATCGAGCCTTGTCACCTCAGACGCTGATGTCACCGTCGGCTGGAGGTGGGGGTGTCATTTCCCGGGGCCAGACAGGAAGCCTGCCCAGCACGGGAGAGGGGGAGGCTCCGCCAGGCCCATCTCCCAGCCCGCTCGGTCCGCGGAAGTGGGAGTCACCACGGCACAGCCAGGCGCCACCAGCATCCCTCCTGGTCCTACGGGCCAGCCTCGGGCTGCCCTTCCCCAAGTCACGGCCTCAAGGAGCGCTGCCGGCCCCACATGCTCTGTTGAGCCCCTTGAGTCCAGGTTTTGGGGGGCAGTTGGCCTTGAGTCACGGGTCAGGGGTCCTTCTGGAAGCCAGCGGGCCCTGAGTGGACACTAGGAGGACTGTCTGTGTGGGCCGGTGACAAGGGCCTTCCAGAGCTCTGCCTCCCAGCCAGCAGGCTCACAGGAAGGCGTGGAGGACAGAGCTGGAGGAGGGCACAGTGGCAGGGAGGGGGCCGTGCAGATGCAGGGGTGCGGGTGGGATGGTCAGGAGGACCAGAGAGGCTGGCGGGCATAGCTGGGGTCCAAGAGAGGGGCTCAGGCCAGACTCGGAGCCAAGGGTGTCCCTCCCTTCAAACTTGGGGAGAAGGGTCTGGAGCCTTCCAGACACCGCCCCAGAAGAGAGCTCCTCAGATACAACGTCCTGGCAGGGAATGCACGGTGCTTGGCGCAGGGCCCCTGGACTCACCATTGGCCCTCATGGAACCCTCCCCTCCGACAGCCACTGCAGACTGGGCCACCCACGCCCCCAAGGAGCCAGCTGCTTCTGGTCAGCCTGCCCACTCACACCCCTTCCTCCGGGAACACTGTCTTGCCCCACTCCCTCATCCCTGTGGGCTCCCAGCCCCATTCTATCTTTCGGCCTGGCCTGGGAGAGCCTTGGGCTCCACTCGCCACCCCCACTCCCTTTCCAGCCACTGTTACAGCCCTTCCAGGCCAGCACAGAAACTGCCTGCCAGCTCCAGCCACATCAAACTCCCTGCAAACCCAAAATCCCTCTGTTCCCTCTGCCTGGAATGCCCTTCCTGCCTCCACAAGACAAACTCCTATTCATCCCCTAAAACTCTATTCAGGGGCCGGCCCTGCAGCTGAGTGGTTAAGTTTGGCCACTCCACTTCGGCGGCCCAGGGTTTCGCCAGTTAGGATCCTGGGCGTGGACATGGCACTGCTCATCAAGCCATGCTGAGGGGGCGTCCCACATAGCAGAACCAGAAGAACCTTCAACTGGAATAGACAACTATGTACTGGGGGGCTTTGGAGAGAAGAAGAAGAAAAAAATGATTGGTAACAGACGTTAGCTCAGGTGCCAATCTTTAAAAAAAAAAGAAAAAAATTCTATTCAAATGGGATGAGCTCTCAGTACCACAACCATATAATTTATTGTCCAAACCAAGATTCTTGAGAATTAAGAGGGGCCTATGAACGTTTATGCTGGGACAACAGACATAAAGGGGACTTGTAGCCCCCCCAGCTACCATCCAAAGCTCGTTTTCTCCCTCTCACGCTGTCCAGATAGTTCCAGGGGTTAGGGCGCTGGCTGCTGGAGCCCGGGACTGCAAGATTCCCTTCCTGCATGGGGCTCCCAGGAAACAGGGCCCCTGGCTCAGCCACGCCCCATGGACAGCCTTGGTGTAGCCATCACAGCTTCTGCTTGGAACACTTCAAAAATGCAGAATCAGGCAGATTCCTGCTCCCAGTGACCCTCAGCGACCCATCGTACAGAGGAGCAGGTTGAGATCAGAGCAGTGGGGTGCATTTCCAAGGTCATGCAGAACCAGGAGAGACCCTTCCCCACTGGGACCCCAACCACTTGGTGCCCCATGTATGTTTCTGTCATCTGCATCATGGAAAATGGTCGGTCTTGACAGGACAGCCCTGTGTCCTATCCCTGGTCTCGGACATGATTCCTGATGGTTCAAAATCTACAAGCCACAGATGTAAGGGATGAAATGAAGCAGCTTTTTGTTTCTTGGCCAAGGAACATATTCAAGAAGCTTTCTTGACAATGAGCTTTCAATTATCAAACTAAGATAATACAAAATTATGATGGAAAGAATGGTAAATGAATGGGTGAATGGATGAATGCGTGAATGGATGGTAGAGGATGGATGGCTGGATTGGTGGGTGGGTGGATGGATGGATGGACAGTGGATGGATGGA
>NC_060283.1:2049969-2075303 GCF_021613505.1 Equus quagga | reverse complement strand
GTGGATGGATGGATGGACAGTGGATGGATGGATGGATGGATGGATGGATGGATGGATAGATGGTGGGTGGATGGATGGATGGGTGAACGGGTGGACGGTGGATGATGGATGGATGGATGGGTGCATAGGTGGATGGACGCATGGACAGTGGATGGATAAGGGTATAGATAGGTGGATAGGTGGATGGATTGGTGGCTGGGTAGAGAGAGGGATAGATGGGTGGATGGGTGAGTATAGATATGCAGTCTGAATGGGTACCTAGGTGGATGAGGGGGTGGTGGGTAGGTGGGAGGACAGTGGACAGTTGGATGGAGGATCGAATGGGTCTTTTGAACTTTCTCTGGCTAAAGCGTTCTAGCTGAGTCTCGGAGAGTAGCCATAAAGCCCTCCACCCTGGAGCCTGTGGGTCTGTACTGTGACTCCCAGGGCCACACAGGCAGGGTGGCTTCTCCATCCCCAAATAAGGTGGACAAAGTCCACTCTGGCAGCAGCGCAGGGAGCAGGAAGCCGGGTGGGGTGGGAGGGCTGCTCCCGGAGTGAAGTCAGTTCCTTCTTTTCTGAACAATGGGCCTGGCCTGATCCTTGCCCTCCTCCGCCCTGCTCCACCCAAGCTGCCTCCACCTCCGATGAAGTGCTGGGGCCCCCAGAGCTGGATGCCAGGGAGCTGGGTGGCGGGGAGAACAGGAAAGCAGCCAAGACCAGGACCCTGCAAAGCCCCCTGCCGTGGAAACGGTGCCATCCCTCTGGGCCGAGTGTCCTGGCCTGGCCCCAGCAGCCCTGGCTACCCCAGGCTCCCTGAAGAGACTGGCCTTTCTGCAGGGAGACGGGCGGGGGGCAGGGGATGCCCCCCACCCACATTGTCCAGGACGTGATTTTGGTTCCTTATTTGTATCTTTCTTTTTCAAGTCAATAATTTGAAGGCCCAGCGCCTCCCTTTCCTCTCCTTCGCCCTATGGTCATCTCCCCACCCCCTCGGCTCCCACCATGGCCAGTCTGGACTGTGCTTTCCCCTGCAGACCACCACTCGGCAGAAGAGGAGGCTAGTGGGTCAAATAGAGTGAGTTCAGGCTGGCCCCACCCAGATGCCGGAGGAGGGTGGAGGGTGGGGAGGGGGAAACCAAGTCAGCACCTCATCCATGGCTTTCCAACAGTGGCTCCTAGGGTTGAATTGCCCAGCTGGGAATCTCTCGGGCCTGAGCCCGGGCCCGCAGGGCAGCCCCACCACTGCTGTCCAGGCCACTGTGCCCAGGTGGCCCTGCCTCTGCCTCTGGGGGCCTGTGGCCACAACCTCCTGGAGAGCATGTCCTGCTCCAGGGAACCCAGGACCCAGGACCCCTTCCCAACCCGAGCAAATGCGAAGGTGCCAGCAGGGTGGGGTCGGGGCATCGGCCAGGTCAGCTGGCTCGGCAGGGTCCGGGAGAGCCACAAAGTGAGAAACCCAAGGACTCTAGCCCCTGAGCACCGGCCCAGCCCAGAGCGGGCCTCGACGGGGTGAGGGTCACAGCATTGGCTCCTTTTAACCTGCTGCTGCCACCCCAACACAGGCTGCCAGGTCAACACAGCAGACCCACAGGTGCCAGGTCAGGACAGACGGGGGCTCTTCCTGACTGTTACTGAATGAACGAATGATGAACGACGGAGCGAGTGAGTGAATGAATGGAGGGATGATGGACGGGGAGATAGAAAGCGTGCGTACAATTGGACACGCAGAGCAGACTGTGCGGCAGAGGTACAGGGGGCACCCCTCACCCCATCTTTCCCTCCTGCCCTTGTGCACACTCATAACAGGCCTCCTTGCTAAAGGCCTCTAGAGCTTTGACCTTCCTCAAGGCTTCAGCGACTGTGCAGATCCAGGGCCCAGGCCCCAATTGAGTGTGCCAGGTCCCCGAGCCCGCCCTAATGGCCACCAGGTTCCCGCCCACTCCCAGCAGGAAGCCACGCTGCCCATTCGCACTGCCTCCTGCGCCTGCTAATCTCCTCTGATCCTGACAACCTGGAGGCCAGGGCAGCACGGGGACCCAGGGAGCCCAGAGGTGGCCCAGGAAGAGGGTCTAAGGTGGACCTCATTCCAGGGGGACTCCACCCAATGCCAAGACCCAGACAGTCTGGGCCATGCGGCCGCCAGGCCCCACCAGGAGGGTCTCAGGGCCTGCTCAGCATGCCCCCAGCTGCCGTGGGACTGCAGGCCCTGACCGTTGCTAGGATTAGGACCCGGATTAGCCCACCAAGTTTCCAGAACCCCGAGAGTGGGGTTCACCGGTGCTATAGAAACCTGGCTGTGCCCGGCAGGCGGGGCTGACTCCTGGGTGGGGTCGTCCCTCCAGGCCTGAGCCTGGCCCCTCTCGGGAAGGGTGGGGGCACAGGGACGAGGACCGCCCTGGGCCGGCGCCCCCACCCCCAGCCCTGCGGGGTGCCCTCCTCCGCAGAGCTCGATGCCCAGGGAAGTTTTAGGTTTCCAGAATCAGCTGTTTTCCAGATACTGGAATGAAAACGAATGACCGAATCGTCTTGTGCCTGAAGTGGAAAAGTGGAGCATTCTTCTCTCCCGCCCCGCACTCTCCTTAATGCAGAAAACATCTGAGCCGATTCATCCCACGGCCCACAGCGCACCTTGGAGCCTCCCTCCCCAGGCCCAACCCACTCAAAGCCCCTCTTCCTGCACCCCCTCTCCTGCCGGCCTGCGCCTGCTCGGGGGCAGCGCGAGGAGACAGCCCGGCCGGGAGTCTGGGGCCTGGAGCCAGCCTTCGCTGGGGAGGCGGCCAGGACACGGGGCCACCGAGGGGGAGGCTCTGGAAGTTCCTGCAAACACTGAGAGGCTGGCCCACAGAAGGGGGTGCCTGTGGCCTGGGGGACGGAAACAGCAGCCAGGGCCTGACCTCTTCCCCAGCAGCCCTCCGTGCAGCACTGTCTGCCTACAGTTCCCTGTCACAGATGTCCCAGGTCCGGGCAGATCCGCCATGTCAGCCCTGAGGCCCACCTGTGCCTTCAGAGCCTGCTGCGTCCCCCTCCGCTCCGTCAGGGCAACCCCATCCCTCCCGGTGCTCCGACTGACGTGGGAGCCATCCTGGGCTCCTCCGGGCCCTCAGCAAATGCTCTCAGCTCTGCCTGTTGCCTCCACTCGGGATCCAACCCCACCCCCCTCCTCCTCAGTGTTCCTGCTTCTCCTGGCTTCGGCCCTGGCACCTTCTGTCTGTTCACTCAGCATCCAGAGGGTCCTTCAACACCCAGGTCAGACCCTCCACTAACCCTGCCTCAGAGAAAAAGCCACAACCTTTTCAGAGCTTCCTGGACCCTCCCGGGGTCAGTCCCCCATGGCCTCTCGGACAGTCCTCCAAGCCACTCCTCCCTGCTCATGCTGCCTCCCCACTCTCCCTCTTCACCTCTCCTCAGACACCACACTGCTGCCATGCAGGGCTCTGCATCTGGTGCTCCTGCCATTGCACACCCTGTCCCAGAAGTCCACATGGGTACTTGGTTGGCGATGGAGGGAAGGATGGGTGGATGGATGGAGGGAGGGAGGGAGGAGTAGCTGGATGCTAGATGGATAGATGGATGAATGGGGAGATAGATGGATAGATGAATGGATGGATGGACAGATGGATGGATGGATAGATGCATGAATGGATGAGAGATGGATGGAGGGGTGGATGCATGGATGGATAAAGAGATGGATGGAGGGATGAATGCATGGATAGAAAGATGGATGGAGAGATGGATGCTTGGATATAGAGATGGATGGATGGACAGATGGATGAACAGATGGATGCATGAATGGATGAGAGATGGATGGAGGGATGGATGCATGGATGGATAGAGTGATGGATGGAGAGATGGATGCATAGATGGATAGAGAGATGGATGGAGGGATGGATGCATGGATGGATGAGAGATGGATGGAGGGATGGATGCATGGATGGATGAGAGATGGATGGAGGGATGGATGCATGGATGCATCCTGCCCCAGACTCTCAGCCCTGACCTCCAACTTCCATCACGTTCTGCTCCTTCTCTTCAGGAGCACACCCACTTCTGGCTTCTCAACCTCCATGAGCTGCCCATGGGTTGGCCACTTAGAACACTCTCTGTAACTCCTTCACCCTCGCCTGCACCCAGAGACCTAACCCTTCAGAAGATGCAGACTCATCCTGTCCTGCCCTTTCCCAAACCCTCCAGCTCTCCCTGACCTGCATCCCACACTCTGCTCCTAAGATAAAGGCCCAGACGCTCATGGAGTCAGGGCCTGCCCGCCTCTGTGCTCATGGGACCCCTTTGCCCTCCAAGCCCCACTGCAGGGGCTTCACACATGCTCATTCGTCTGCCCCAACAGGTCCCAGCCCACGCTGTCCTGGGCACCACTGCATCTCCTTGCCGGCTCAGGTAAACGGCAAGCAGCAGCCTGGTCCGCCATAGGGCCAGGTCCTGGTCACATCCTCTCCTGCCTCTCGGTATCGCTCTCCACCTCCCACTGGCTACACTGTGAGCTTTGTGAGCTTGGAGTCCTGCTGGTCTCCCCTTGGCTGAGGCATTAGGAGAGAACCAGACCTATGGGGTCCACACTGGATGGAACAACATTGAGATAAGCAGTGGGAGAAGCAGTGGCTCAACCTCTGGCTGCCGCTCTCCGACACCTGGGGAGCTCACCACACCCACAGCTAAAGCTCCTGACTCCTCAGCCCCCTTCCTTCTCTGCTCCCCCAGGAGCATGGTGCCCCTTCCGCTCTCCCCACCCTCCTGCCCCCACAGCCCCATCTCTCTCCAGGTCCTCAGCTCCTGTGTCCTTCCCTGACCCTTCCCATCCCCAGGGTGAGTCCTTCACTTCTTTGCCCAAGCCCACCCCATTCCACCCTCCTGTCATCCGATTCCCTTCTGCCCGCCTCCACTGAGCCCCTTCCCACTCTGCCTCCATCCTGGAGAGCGGTTCACCTGTCCCCCATTCCCCGAGTGCTGGGAGCTCTGTTAGGGAGACTGTGGGAACTCCGGGGTGCCCCCTGCACCCTGCACCTCTCTGACTCTGTCTTGGAAGAGAGGTCCCCATTTGCTCTTACCCACCCTCCCCGTGACCCCACCACTTTGCAAATCTGCCAACCACAGGGAGGCGAGAGTCTGGGGGTCCCTGGGTGGGGTGGTGAACAGCCCTGCTGGGAGGCTGTGGCACTGACAGAAGGCAGAGGAGGGCATCTGGGGCCCCAGGGCCACACGGTGTCACTGTCTGTACCCTCCCCCCTCCCCAAGGCCAGGAGGAAACCACTTGGCTAGGTCCACAGGATCCTGGGCCCGACTGCCGAGGCCTCTGAGGGAGGAGGGTCGGGCGAGGACAGGGGTGCGGGGGTTCCATCGCCCACCTTTCCTGGGTGCAGGCCCCTGGGAGAGGGAGAGAATGAGGGAGGGGGAGGAAGGGAAGGATGGAGGATGGGAGGGCAGGAGGGGAGAGGCTGACTCATGGAGGGGCTGGCCTGGAAGTCCGGGTGTGGTCCCTCCGATCTGAGGGCCTCGAAGTCACCCCCGCCCCGACCCACCTGGCATTTGAGGGCCCTTCTCCCCAGCACTGACCCTAGGCTTGGGGAGGGTCAGAGCCTCACTGGGGCCCTGCTGGCCAGGACGGAGCGAGGCTTCACCCAGCCTTGTCCTCCAGCTCCAGTGCCAGCCTTGGACCGAGGCAGAGCCAACCATCGGCCCCACGCCCCCGCCCCCAACACCCCCACCGAAGCTCCTGGCCCAGCGCTGCCTGCGCGGCAGAGCGTTTAAAAGTGACGCCCGTTATGCGAGGAACGTCATAGGGCCCCAGGGCCGGAGCCGAGCGGGGTCATTTTTTTTATTAAAAAGCAAAACCTAAACCAAGAAAACAAAGTGATTAAGTTTCTCCTCAGAACAGCAGGCCCCAGAAAGACGGGGAGCGCCCAGCTCACCCGACGCTTCGACCCTCGGCCATGCACAGGAAAACAACCCGATTACTGACACACAAAGGGAGCAGCTGGTTTTCCCCAAATGCAAGGGTGGGCCAGGGTCCCCAGGGCACGCTCTGCAGAGACGGGGCGGGGTGGGGCTGGAGCCAGGCGCTCCCCTGGTGGGCTGTCCAGGTCCTCAGTGAAACTGTCGGGTGGGCCCCCTGGGCTCCAGCCTGGCCAGGGGTGACCGGGGTGTGTCCGAGGAGGATGGGGCCCCTGGCACACAGCCTACCCACTACTGAGGGGGCTCAGTTTCCCCGAGCGGGCTGCACATGAATTTAAGCAGTGGCTCTGCGTGGGGCCAGGAGAGAGGGTGGGCAGAGTGGCTGGGATGCTTGGGGGGTCCGGGGCAGGTCTCCTGCAAGCCGGCCAGGATCCTGGGGTGCACAGAGCTGGCAGAGGGCTCTGAAAGCCTGACCCCCACCCCCAGACAGCCCCTCCTACCTGCCTGCTGCTCCGCGGCTGGATTCAATTCTGGGCCAGAAAGAGGGCCAGAATTTCCACCCTCCCCAGCCCTGGGGTCCCCACAGGGTCCAGGGCTGCCTTTGGGGCCTCTCTGTGAGGTCCTGCTGAGATGAAAAGCTGGGACTGAGTGCAGGGAGGGAGGGAGGCTTGAGGGAACTGTGGAAATGTGTTCAGTTGGGAGTGTGTCAGCTTGGCTCAGCCCAGCAGGGCGCTACCCCCTGGGAGGCCACCCCACCTGACTTGAAGGGGAGACGCGTGGGGTCTCAGAAAGGAGAGCCAGGTTCAGGTGCTAGCAGGCAACTGTCAGCCATGGGCAGTAGTGAGTTCCCTGTCAATGGGAGTGTGCAAAGAGAGGCTCATACAGAGAGGCCCAAACAGAGTGGACAAGGAGGGTTGGGCCATTCATGGCCCACCTTGTGAGTCCCCCATGGCTCCTCTCGAAGCCCCGTGGAGACGCAGGCTGGGGTCCCCTTTAGAGGAGACAACCTGGGAGATGGAGGTGCTGGAGCCCCTCAGGTGCGTGATGCCCAGCACCCGGCATGCAGTGGGAGCTCCGAAGCAGAGGCCGAGCTGGTTCTGATTCGGCCCCGAGCTGGGAGAGCTGGACAGATGAGCAATGGAAACCCCTGGCAGAGGGTCTGAGTCTCGGTCAGGGGCTGGTTCCCTGGCGTGTGAGAGACCAGGCACATGTCAGTGTGTCTGTTACACCTCAATTAAAAAGATAGAACAAAAAGGGCTGCTCTGATGAGAGGTCTGGCCTGAGGCTCAGGGGCCTCCAGGTCCTGCTGGTACTTGAGGGCCAGTGTCTCCTAGGCCCAGGCCAGGCCGGTAGGCAGGACCGGTATCCAGGCTCTTCTGAGGGAGCAGCTTCCTGCGGCTACTCGGATTCTCCCATCAGGCCAAGGGGCTCACTTGCCCAGGTGCCCACGCCGGGCTGCCCTCAGAGCATCTGGCTGCTGGGTGAATGCAGGTGTCTGCATCCAGCCCTACTCCTCCCTCCGAATGAGGGTGGGGCTACCGAAGTCCCCTTGGGCTGGGGCCCCTAACTCCCTGGTGATATTGGAGGGGAAGGGAGATTTCTCTGAGCCAGGTTTGAGAGACAAGTGTCTTTAAAACCGGTGTTAACTGAAAGAGGTGAGTCTTACAAGAATGTTCTCCAATAGAAGGATGGAAGTGTGCAAACACGTCCTAGAGGAAACCGCGCGGCACAGATGCAAAGACGGAGCTAGAGATCACCAGGGGACAAAGGACCCCTGGGAATAGAACCAAAGAGTGTGCAACCAAAGTGCAAAGAGCGTGAACGCTACAGAGAAAAAGAACATCACAAATTTAAAACGACGACATAGAACCCAAGAGCCTACCAACAAAAGGACAAAGAGGGACTACCTTAAAATCGTCTTGGGATCACTCGTTCCAAATTCAAAATGCAATTAGATTAAAGAGAAAACCTGTGTCCACATAGAACCCTACGCGTGGATTTCACAGCAGCTTTATCGATAATTGCCAAAACTGAGAAACAACCGAGGTGTCTTTCTGGAGGTGGATAAATAAATGAACTGGGGTCCATCCAGACAGTGGAAGACTCCTTAGTGATAAAGAGAAATGAACTCTCAAGCCTTGAAAAGAACGGAAGGAAAATTAAATGCACAGGACTAAGTGGAAGACGCCAATGTGAAAAGGCTACAGACTATGTGATTCCAACCGTGTGACATTCTGGGAAAGGCAAAACTATGGGGACAGTAACAAGATCAGCGGTTGCCAGGGATGGGGGCGGGGAGGATGAAGAGGTGGAGCACAGGGGATCTTTAGGGCAGCGAAACTGCTCTGCGTGACACTGTGATGGTGGATATGTGTCCTTATACAGGTGTCCAAACCCACGGGCTGTACAACACCAAGAGTGAACCCTGATGTCAACTGTGGACCTCAGAGCATCATCACATATCGATATTGGTTCATTAATTTTGACAGATGCACCACACTAGAGCGAGATGCTAGTAATAGTGTACTCTGTGTGCCTCTGTGTGTGTGTGTGTGTGTGTGTGTGTGTGGTGGGGAGGAGGTACAAGGGGACTCTCTGTATGTTCTTTGCGATTTTTCTGGACCGGTTTTGTCCTGGTCCAAGGGCTGTCTGCTGCTGTGATTTGATGGCACTGCCACCAGCCCACTTTATGGAGCACAGACTGTTCACACAGCCCACCCTGTGTGAGCCCCGTGCTCCTACGGTCTCTGTCTGACACATTGGGAAACTGAGGCTCACAAAGGCTGAGCACCATGCCAGGTTTGAGCCCAGAGCTAGCTGCTCCCAAGCCTGGGCTCCGGGGCCTCTGCTCTCCACTGTTCTTGCCTCAGGAGCCCTTGTCATTCCGGAGCACCGTGGAGGATCCTGAAGAGCTTTTGTTGACCTAGGGCCACACCCGCTGAGATTTACCATATTAGACATTAAAACTGAGACATTAAAATCTTTTTAAATGTTTCAATTTTGAGAAATTTTAAAAAATTTTAAATGAAGGAAAAGTCACAACAATGAAATACTCACTGCTTATTTTCATAAACTATTTTTTTTTTTTTACAGAAAACAGTATGCTTTTCAAAACAAAACACATTTAGCGAGAAGAGTGGCCCTGCTTTACACGACGCGGCTCCCGGTGGCTTGCTGGAAGACAGGAGTCTCACGGGAGCGCCTCACGTCATTTGGGTGACATATGGGAAGAATACCCGTGGTTGACAAGAGCAGGAGTGTTTTAACCGACATCTCAGACACGTGTGGATTTTCTTTCGGATATTCCACCAAAACGCGACAAGTGGTAGTTTCTTCGAAGTGAGATGCGATGCGGGATCTGAAGCCACATCGATGAACTTCTCAGACGCAAATTAAAATCTATCCGTCTCGGAGGTGAAAGAGACAGGACAAAGAGACGCAGCGAGGTGCCCTGGATCAGGAACCAGAAGAGGACATGAATGGAAACATTGGTGAAATCTGAAGGAAGCCTAGAGAGTGAAGGCTTGGGGTACGTCAGTCTCCAAAGTGTCACAAATGCATCACAGTGACGCGAGATCTGAACAACGAGGGCAACTGAGCGAGGAGATTCGGGCACTCCTATCTTTGCAATTTTTCTATAAACCTAAAATTACTCCAAAATAAGAGGTTTGCTGGAGGGAGAAACCCGCGGGTCTGTCGGCACTTTCCGAGGACGTTTCCCGGTGCATGACTTGCTAACGCCCTGCCCTGACCATTTGGAAAACGTCGAGCTGTCCATGTGCAGCTCTTCCGACGCTCGGCACTCTTCATCATCGTGACGGAAAACTCATGTTCGTTCGCATCCCTGCCCGGCTCCTCCGGAAGGTCTCTAAGGACTGGACGGCTGTCCCATTCAGGGGGCAGGTGCAAGCTTCCCAAAGTCCTGCTTTTTGCTGAAAGCTCAAATGTGGCCACCGACAGCAAGATCCACAGCCCGTTCTCCTTGTGTAACAGGATGGGTTCACTCTTTCCCACAGTGACGACCAGCACGTGTCCGTCAGCCACTCGTGCTCATGGCCTTGAGCTTGTAACTCAAACCCCAGGGCTTCTCCCGGAGACACGGTAGTCCTTCTGTGCGTGGCACCGATCCCCACATGGGACGTGACAGACAGACTCCAGGATCGAGAGCTCGTGGAATAAAGTTGAGTGCTTCGTCAAGGACGTTCTTAAGTGAAACCGGCCAGCAGCCTAGGTCCCTGCTCAGTGGCTGCTTCTCAGAGAGGAAACCCACGTGCTGGGACAGCCTTGCTCCAGCCTCGCCCTTGGCACCAAAACCCAGCCAGACCCCCTTTTGTAAAGAGTCCCGGTGAGAGAGCTGTCCCAGCCTCCCAGGACACCTGCCTCTTCTCTGTCCCACACCCTCCCCTCCTCTCCCTCCTCCCAATTCAATTCTCCTGGGTCCTCAAGGCCTTCTCGGAGTCTCTCCTCTTCCAGGGAGCCCTCCCTGACCAGCCTCACCTAGAGGAACCCACTTCCTGGAGCGCCCACGGCCCATCCTTCACCAGGCCGTACATTCCCCGTTCCCCCCGACTAGAATGTGAACTTCTTGGGGCCAGAGCCCCCCGCACACCCATGGCACAATCTCATATCTGGCAGCTGTTGATCTCATCTTTGGGGCTGGAAGTGCCTCCTGAGGTCTCTCCCTGGGCCCGTCACTGCCCCTTAAGACCCTTTACTTCAGACCTGGCAGCCACGGGCCTCCTCTGGTTCTGGGAATTCTCCTGACCCCCTGGTGACCCGCTGTGAATGAGAGGAACACTCGCCCCTCCGCTAATTGCAAGCAGAGTGCGGTGGGAGCAAGCACTCCCCCCGAGTTTCTCCCCGTGCACAGCACTCGGGAATAGATTTCCTAGGATGTCTCGGAAAATTAGACCTGAAACCCCAGCGCCGGCTTGAGGAGTTGCCATGGAACTCACAGTGGGCAGGAGTTGCCAGGATTAAGGGGCCCGCGCCCCCTCGGGCTTCCTCTCCTGGGAGGCCCCAGGATGGTGCTCTCCTCAAGGGAGTCCGCAGCCCAGGAAGGCAGTCGCATGCTCCAGGGCAGGTCCCACCCCAAAGCAGCCTCCTTCCCCGTACGGGGTGCTGGTGTCCAGCCGTGCCCGGAAGTGACCCTCGTCAGGGCAGTGCCCTCCAACCTCCCCCCTCTCGCCCCTTCACTCGCAGGACGAGCGCATGCGGAGAGCCTGCCCCTCTCTGCTGAGTTGCGGGGCGTCTCCCAGACACCCCCGGCACACAAGACCCGACCCGTACCCAACCCAGGTGAGGGCCCTGGGCCCCGGCGGGAGGGCCTTGGTCCAGCTGAGAGGACAGGCTCGGCCCTGACCCGCCGGTACCTGGAACCCGCCTGGCACAGCATCACTCCTTTATTGTCCCACGCCTTCCATCCTTCTGCCCCAAGCAGCAGGCCCAGTGGAGAAGACCTGCCTGGACACGGGGACACACTCCCCCTCCCTCCGCGCCCACTCCTCTAAGTCCCTGGCAATATTTCCTGGGCCCTGGATCTGGGGGAGGCCTGGAGGGAAGGAGAGGAGGGGGCCAGAGCAGACTCCGGGTGCGGACCTTGAGTGACCTTGAGCCTCCCCACTTGCTAATCTCGGTCTTCCCGCTCGGATAGCGGTGACCACAGAGGTGTCTCCCAGGGTGTCGGGAGCCCCTCGGGAGGGCGTGCGAGGGCGTGCAAAGGCGGCTCGTGGAGCGGCCCTGGCCCTCTCTCCCGAGAGCCTGGGAAACGGGATGGCAATCCTCACGCTTCACGTGAGGGGTCCGAGGGCCCCGGCAAGGCGGCAACACATTCTGTTCACCTTTGTATCCACGGCAGGGACGTCGCTCAAAGTTGGAAGTGAGGCTGGGCCCAGTGGGGGCTAGAGATCTGACTCCTCCCCACTATGCCATCCCGCAGGCCTGCCTGGGGGTGCAGGGAGACCCGGAGGGGTCCAGAGCTGGCGCCGAAGCCCCCCACCCGGGAAGAGCCCTCCCGGCCTCAGTCAGCACGGGGGGCTCTTGCCAATCCTGAGTGGTGCCTCTGAGGCTGCCCAGCCAGGGTGCAGGAGGAGAGTGAGGCTGGCCCCCCACCTGCCCTCCGGAGGAGGGCGGTGTCTGTGAGCTGAGTGAGACTGCCTGGAAGAGACCGGCCCGCACACACGTCTTCCTCGGCCTTGCGGGGTGAGAGAACCGGGCCCGCCCTCAGCCTCAGGAGCCGGGGAGGGTCGAGTCAGCGGGCCGTGAGCCCTGTCACTCTCCACACCTGTAATTATGTAATCAGCTCATTAAACCCCTTGTTAGCTGTCAGTCTCTCCCTCCAGACAGTGAGATCCGAGGGGCGGGCAGCCTGCCAGTCTACGTGGTGATGCCCAGCCCAGGGCTGACGTGCGGCCCTCGGGAGCAACTGACGACCGTTGACGAGTCTCGGTCTTTCTCAGTTGACCGTCTGTAAAATGGGGGGGACAGGCTCTACCTTTGAGGATTAAATGATGGCACAGATGTACACAAGGAGCAGAGTGGCCCCAACCAGTGGGAACTTCTGGATGAAGGCTTCCTTATAAATCGTGAGACACGGCAGACAGCAGGTACCTCGGACGTGCGAGGTAAGAGAGATGGGGGCTTCCAACACCCAGAATTCTGGCTTGGCATCTGAATGGCTGGGACTGTCATTCCTTGAGATGGGGAACCCTGGAGGAAGGCCATGTGTGACATGTGAAGAGTTTCTAGTGCTGTGGGGTAAATTCAGCAGAAATTGGATCCATGCTCCCAACCTTAGGCAAGTGGAACCAGGGGTTCACATTTGGGGTCTTCACGATGCACGTGATCCGTGAAGGTGTGCAAGCGGAGGCCTCACCTAGGGGAGAAGTCAGAGGAAGGGGAGGAGAGAAGATGCCCAGGTCAGGGCAAGGCACACCAACACTTAAGGAAAGAGAGACCAAAAAATTTTGAAAAACCCCCAAAACAGACAGGGAAGCTGGACCCAGTGGCCACGGCAGCCAAGAGGAAAACATGTCTGGGGCCTTGAAAATGTTCCATTGTCTGCTGGCCTCCATGGTTCCTGGGGACAAGTCTTTGGAAATTCAGTTTCTCATTTCCTGTTAAAAAATGTGTTGTTTTCTCTTTTTGAGTTTTTCTTTTTTAATTATCATTTTCATCAATTTGACTTTGATGAGCCTGGGCATGATTTTCTCCAAATTGATCTTATTTGGGTTTTGCTGAACTTCTTGAGTTTTGCTATTATTCTTAAGTGTGTAAGTTTATATTTTTAATCAATTTGGGATTTTTTGGTCATCATCTCTTTAATAATTCCCCCCCCCCCATTCTCTTGCTCCTCCCCTGCTGGAACCCCAATTACCCATATGTTGGATCTTTTAACACCATCCATACAGCCTGAGTCTCTGTTGCTTTATTTTTTAAATCTTTTCTCCCTCTCTTCTTCACATTGGATAAATTCTACTGATCTTCTCTTTAAGTTCACAGACTCTTTCTTTTGTCATCTCCATTAGGCTACTAGTACCATCCAGTAATTTTTAATATCAGAGATTGAATTTCTCAGTTCTAAACATTTAAATATTTTAAATATTTTCTATTTGTCTGCTGAAATCTCCTCTCTTTTCATTCGTTGCAAATGTGTTTTCCTTTATCTTCATGGGCATAGTTATCATCGTTCTTTTAATGTCCTTGTCTGATAATTCCAGCATCTGAGCCACCTCAGAGTTGGCCTCAGTTAATTGTCTTTCCCTTTGAGAGAGAAACACACCTTCTTGGCCCTCACGTCCATCTTGTAATTTTGGGCTGTATCACGGACTTCGTGAATGCTGTGTGTTGGAGGCCCTGGATGTGCTGTCTTTCTCTGAAGGGCACTGATGTATTTGTTTAAACAGGAAGTTAAATCGATTAGGCCCCAGCTGCAAACTCTTTCTCGCCTGTGGTGACAGGTGGCTCAGATCTCAGCTCAGACTGCTTTGAGGTTGCCCTGTGCCCGGAACTTGGACAGAGTTTATACATAAGATTTGGGATGTCCCCTCCTCTGGCTCTTTTTGGGATTCCCATCTCACTCTCCAGTGACCTTGATTGCCCCAGGCTCCTTCTCCTGGTTTCTCTGGCCAGAAAGATGGGAGGGTTTCCATTGGGATTTTAGATGCCTGCACCATAATATGACAGCCTTTCCAAAATGACCTGCTTTTGCTGACTCTCTAGAGCCTTTGCATAGCTTTTTGTTTATTTGCTTGTTGTCCAGGGTTTATGGTTGTTATCTGCAGGAGGGCTGATTTGTTAGAAACTTACTACTCCATACAGGAAGTGGAACCAGGAGATGTTTCGGGATGTAGGCAGGGGGTGGGGGTCGGTGGCAGCACATGCCCCTGAGAGACCACGTCTGATAAAGACAAACGTGTCCACTGAATTTTGCTACAAGAATGTTGGTGGTGTTGAAGAGCATCATCTCAGAGGGTGACAAGACAGCAGGGTGGGATGGAGAGTGGCGAGGCGAACAGTAAGTATCTTCTCGTGTGTTAAGGAAGTTTCTTTTTATTCCTAGTCTTTTAAACATGTTTTATAGCTGGAATGCATGTTAGATTTTATTAAATATGTGTTGGCGTCTGTCAATATTATCATATGGTTTTCCTTCTTTTGGCCTACCGACATGATGATATTAATGGATTTCTTAATGTTGAGTCATCCTTGCATTCTTGGAAGTAAACTCTACTTTGTCATGGTGTATTATTACTTTAATTCAATGCACTGCTGGATTTAATTTGTTAATTCTTTTATTTACCATTTTTGCATCTATCTTCACATGTGAGCTTGGTCTGTGGTTTTCCCTTCTTTTTTGCTATCGTGATTGGGCTTTGGTACCAGCTTACGCAAACACAGAAAATGAATTGGAGTTTTGTCCAGCTTCTATGCTTGAAACATTTTGTATAGTTCAGGAGTGATCTTGAGCATTCAAAAAAAACCTTGCCCATAAAACTCTCTGGGCCCTGTGCCTTTTTCTATGGTAGGATTTTATCACTTTCAGTCAGCAACATATTTATCAACATGCTCAGATTCTCTAGGTCCTTTTGGGACAATTTCCAGATATTGTGTTCACTTAAACAAGACCTTTAAATTCCATTTAATCAACAAATATCTTTCAACCCCAATTATGTTTCAGACTCTGAAATCAGGGTATGTTATAATCTGAATCAGCACATAGATTTTCTGTGTGAAAAGACATTACATAAATTTCAGTCCCTTTGCTCTCTTCCCTCATTCCCCACTAGGACTATGACAATATAAGTAGATATGTGTTGACCTGCAGTTGCCTTGTACCCATCCACATATCCATCCGTATATCTACCTATCCATCCACCCATCCATCCATCCATCCATCCATCCATCCATCCGTCCACCCATCCACTCATCTATACATACGTACACCCATACATACACCTACCCATCCATCCTCTCGTCTATCTGTCCATTCATGGAGCCCACATGGAGTTTCTACTCTGTACCAGGTACTGGTCTAGGTATTGGGGTCCGTGGCAGGGAGATATAAGCCAGGTGCTCAAGTGCTAAAAGACCAAATAAAGGATCAAAATAGCCAACTACAACTATAAACAGAACAGGACAAGATGCTCTGCTTGGTTCTGGGGAACCAGGGATCCAGAGTGGCAGATTTCAGTCACTAATTCCGGGGTGTGCCACCCCCAAGCTCCCAGCAGGCCGGTCCACCATACGGCCTGCCTGAGCAGGGAGTGAGGCTCAGCTGCCGCCTGGAGGAGGGCAGCCAGGAGGAGGAGAGGACCAGGGCCCCAGGCAAGAAGTCCGCAGGTGGTAACTCCCCCAACCCAGGTCAGGAAGGACTTTGAAGAGATGCCACCTGGGCACCTCCTTAGTCCTGCTGTCTTGGTTACTCTTGAGTGGATGCGCCACTCTCCTCCTTCACTTTGATCGTCCTGAGGGCAGGAATGGAAACTTATTCCTCTTCATGGCTCCAGGGTCTGGCACAAATGTTTACTGGATAAATGATGAGGGAAGGAAAGACCGATGGCTGGGAGGCAGTTGTCATAGAGGCTTCCTGCACTGAACCTGGACACACTGGATGTGCAAGTGCAGGGGAGGGCGCCACTTCATCATCGGTCTGGGTTTCTTCCTCTCCAGCCTCCCCTCCCACCAAGCTCTGTGCCCAGGTCCAGGGGGTGGGAGACCTTCCTGCTCGCCCCCACCTGCTGGGACGCTCCAGCACCACAAGAGGCCTGGGAAACCTTTCTTCCCCAGAGCTGCCCAGCTGGGGCTAGCCCCTGGCTGGGGAGCATCCGAGGCCCCTGGACATGAGGAAGGTGGGGGTGGGGCTTGTTGCCATTGCTCCTCCCTCTCTACCGGCTGGCCCGAGAAGGAAATCGCCTTATCAGAAACTCCCTTGAGTGACTGGTTAACCAAATAGCTAGAATTCCTGCTCAGAGGCACATCTGTTCCTGATCGAGGGGAGGCCGGGGATGACAAGGAGGGGAGGGGAAAGCAGAGGTACAAGACCAGACCTTCCCAAAATGATGCTCCAGCCAGGCGAGGGGCAGAGGCTGCCAGCTTGGCAGGAGCAGAACCAAAGTGTCTCCAGGGCCTGGGGCAGGACGAACCCCTGACCCCCCCCCCCCCACACACACACACACACTCTGGGGAGCTGGGACCTGCCCGCAGGGTTGGGGGAGGGGTGCACACATGCGGGGACCCTGGGCCACACTGAGCTCTTCCCAGCTGGGTGCCTCCCCACTCTGCTGTGCCCCTGCACCCCTAACATACCTCCTAACCCTCGGCCTCCACCTCACCCCATGCTTAGACTATCTTTCTAGGACTTGCCTCTGAGCAGCTCACACTCCCCTTGAAAATCCTTTTCTGCTGCCTGGAGCTCTCTCAAGATCAAATCTAGCTTCTGGGCTCAGCACTCAGGGCCTTTCTGCACTGCCCGCCTTGAGCCCCTGTGACCCTCTCCACCTACCCACGCATGAGCTCATGCAGAATGGCAGGGCATTCCCAAACCACCCATGCTGTTCCCTCTGCCTAGAACACCCTTCCAGCCTCCCGCGTCCAGCTAACTCATCTGCGCCTTGCAGGTGCAGATGGAGTCTGCCCATCTGGGTGGTGTTTCTCGGGTACAGGGGTTTCCAGGGCGCCTCTGCGTCCCCCCCCCCCCAACTGGTGAGTCTGCGTATCTGCTCCCCACAACACCAGAGCCCACAGCCCAGGAATTCCGTCTTCTTAGGCCCTGGCTCCTCAGCACCCAGCCTGGGGCACAGGCCAGCGCAGGGATGAAGAAAGGAGCAAAGACAGAAAAAGAGGTGATAGGAGGCCATGTGGGGAGGAAGCAGAGCAGGAGGAGGCAGAGGACGGGGCAAGGAGAGGGAGGCTGCCGGGAGGGAGGGGGCCCTGGAGCGCAGCGTGGGGCACCGCATGGGACAATGTGGGCCAAGGCCTGGGGACGGTCTGAATGGGAAAGGGGCCCAGTCTCTCCTCCTGGCCAGGGCACCTCGAGGTCCCACCTGTCCCCCACCACTGCCTGGCCCCGCTGGGTCCCGGGGAGAGATGCCCCGCCCTGCTCCCCCCCAGTCTGGGCTGGGACCACCGAGCTTGACACCCGCCACTCCATGACACCCATGGCTCTGGGTGCACCGGCCCGCAGGGCAAGGCACGTGCCCACCCTCATGGGCTCTGCAGCTGAGCTGGGCAAGGGGACGCGGCCTTGGGTGTTCGGACAGAGAGGAGTGTGGAGAAGGGGACGCAGTGCAGGGGCAGGAAGGCTGGCAGGCCGGCGACGCCAAGAGGCCCAGGCCCTGTCCCCCGAGTGTGTGAAGGGGTGCTGGGAGATGACGGGAGCAGCCAGGGTGATGTCTCCCCACCTCCTCCCTTGGACTGCATGGAACCCTCATTCGACTAGACGGAGAGGCCCCCCAGTACTCCCAGCCACCCCCCCACCTCCCCCCCACCGGGAAGCAGCCTCTCCTCGCCAGGCCTGCTGCCCCCCTTCCCCCGGCCAGGCCCAGCACCCCCTCCTCCGGCCGCCCTGCGGAGGGCACGGCCTGGGGAGAGGGCCGGGCTGGCGGGCCGGGAATGTTCTGCGGCCAGTGTAAACAGATCGTTTCTGTCTGCCTGGGGGGGTGGGGTGGGGGGGAGTTGTCTTGAGCTTTGTTATGTTCTGAAAAAAAGGCAAAAAATTTGGGTCACAAACCACAAACTGTTTTGCTTTCGGCATAACTGGCATAAACAGGCATTTTCTCTTTGGTTTCTGGCCGGCCGAGGCCTGGGCTGGCTGGGGCTGGGAGCGGGGAGAGAGGCTGGAGGCTGCGCTAATGAGGCCTGAGGCCGCTGCCGCCGCCGCCGCCAGGCCAGAGGGGGCTGGGCAGGTAGAGGCCCGGCCTCCCCGGGTGGCCTGTCTGTCTGTGCCCCCCCACCCCCATGCAGGAGCGCCAGCTGGGTGCCAGGCCCAGACAGCTGGGAGGACTGGAGACCCTGGGAGCCAGGATCAGCCGGGCAGGTGGACACAGGTTGTTGGGGATGAGGCCCAGGGACAGGATCAGGTGGGGGCTCCAAGGTGAGGAGGCCTCTGCAAAGGCAGGGGTTCTGCCTGGAAAGGGAGGGCGAGCGGACTGGGCTGGGCAGGGAGCGTTCCCCAGGGCGGGCGTGATGGGGTGCCTCGCAGCATCCCCAGGGCCTCCTCTCTGGCCAGATCTGTGCTGGGGGCTGCAGAGAGCATGGGAGAGCTTGCCAGGACCTGAGGGTGGGTGTGCCCATGCACCTGCGTGACCGGCAGGTCTGGGGGCAGAGGCAGGGGCTGATGCAGCCTCTGTCTACAGGGGAGGAGCGCTCCCGAGACCAGAGACAGGCTGGGGGTGTCAGCACTGCACAGAGCGATGGAGGGCGTGCGGGGGTGACCAGGGAAAGAACAGGTGCCCAAAAGCCTAGGAAGGAGTGAGTGTGAAGCCTGGGGGTAGAGGGAGATGTTGGGGGAGCCGGGGCAGTGAGGTGTCAGGATTGGAATATGACCAAGAACAGGGGGTGCCAGGTGCTGAAGAGCCCGGGAAAGCCTGGCCCGGGGTTCAGGCTCTCCCCAGGAGCCAGGAAGGCCCTAAGGGGAGAGTGGCAGGCCATGGCTGGGAGGCTGGAGAGGAGACTGGAGGCCAGGCAGCAGCAGTGTCCAGTGGCTGGCAGAGCTGGGGGCCCTGTCGACCAAGTGAACATGGAGCAGGGGACAGCGGGGGACTCTGGAGCAGGTGTTGGGGGTGGCATGAGCCTGCTGGGTCAGGGGTCTGCAGGACACCGAGGGAGCTGAACAGGCCACTGCAGTCAGTCCAGTGTCTCCAGCTTAACAAACAGCACCTCTCCTTCCACTCACTCACGGCCAAGCCTCAGGGTCACCCTCTGCTCTCCCCTCGTCCTCCTTGTTCGGTGAATAGTTGGGGGACACAGATTGCTCTTGCGAGAGGGGGCACAGGGTAGGCTTCACCGAAGAAGGTGCAAGTCAGCAGAGTTTAAGGGCACGACCCAGATGTCTGCAGGGAAAGTGGTCCAGGCAGGGGCAGCCTGTTCAAAGGCCCTGAGGCCAGAACATGCATGCGTGTTTTCCAGGCCCAGAGGCGAGGCGGACCAGGGCCGCCTCACAAGTCATGGCAAGGACTTTGCTTGTCTCCAGGGAGGTAAAGAGCAGAGATAGGACCTGGTCTCACGGCTTAAAAGACTACCTGGGCCTGTGTGGAGGTCAGGAGTGGAGACAGGCAGGAAGTGTGGGATGAGAGGCGCTGGGGGCCGCTGGACTGTGGACTGGCAGCCCCTCAAGGATGGACGTGGCCACCGCTCGGCTCACTGCAGTAGCCTCTGCCCTTGGAACACGGACCAGGGCAGAGCAGGTGCAGCCTCATGTAATTAGTTTCCTAAATGACCATGAACTGGGTGGGTGAAAATGACAGAAATTCATTCTCTCCCAGTCCAGGAGGCTGGAAGGCTGAAGTCAGTTTCACTGGACTGACATCCGGGTGTCTCAGGGCCGCACTTCCTCGCAGGCTCCCGGGGAGGGTCCTGTCTGCCTCTCGCAGCTTCCGGGGCTGCAGGCATTCATTCCTGGGCCTGGGGCCACATTCCCCCAATCTTTGCCTCCGTCTTCACACGGCCCTCTCTCCGTGTGTCCTTTCTCCTTCTCTTCCCTTATGGGGACACTTGTCATTGGATTTAGGCCCACCCTAAATCCAGGATGACCTCATGTTGAGATGCTTCACATAATCACATCTGCAAAGACCCGTTTTCCAAATAAGGGCACAGGGCCCGGGGGTTAGGATGTGGACACGTCTTTCTGGGGCCTCCATTCAGCCCACTACCATAGGACTCCGGCAATGTTTGTTGAATGAACGACAATGATCCGTGCAGCCCCCATTACCTCTCACCTCATCTCCCACACAGGCCCCCCACCACTACAGCCCCTCCCTCATCCCCAACCCCAACTCCAGGGACCTGCTTCTTCCCTCCTTCTAGGAGAGACCCACACCTCCTTCATCTCCTTCAGTCCTGCACCCAAACCCCACTTTCTCCGTGAAACCCATCTCCTTAAAAAAGCACCCCAGGGGCTGGCCCCGTGGCCGAGTGGTTAAGTTCGCGCGCTCCGCTGCAGGCGGCCCAGTGTTTCATCGGTTCGAATCCTGGGTGCGGACATGGCACTGCTCGTCAGACCACGCTGAGGCGGCGTCCCACATGCCACAACTAGAGGAACCCACAACGAAGAATACACAACTATGTACCGGGGGGCTTTGGGGAGAAAAAGGAAAAAATAAAATCTTTAAAAAAAAAAAAAAAAAAAAAGCACCCCAGCATTTCCCTCCGTGACCCTGAGCACATGTGAGTTCATCCACATGCTCGAATGAATGAGTGAATGAATGAATGATGGATCCACAAGGATGAGCTGAGAGTTTGCAGGGCAGGGGGAGGGGTAGGAAAAAGGGGCTGGGCAGTCCCAGAGCTCCTGGGCCAGGCAGTGTGTGGTGAGGAGGGTTCGGGGCTCACCCCAGGAGAGCTGGGGGTGCTGGCTGTGCCCTGGGCTACTGGGAGGTCAGGGGAGGTCGTGGGGATCTTGAAAAAAGCAGGGTGTAGGCAGGGGAGTGGGTGAGGAGGCTGTGAGGGGAGGCCCTGGGCACAGCGAGGTGGGATGGGGGATGCTGGAGAGAGCATGGGTTGGGAGCTGGGAGGCAGACCCTGAGCCTGGTGTCCCTAAGGGCTGGGGAGGGGGCACCGGGCAGGGCTGCGGTGGACCTTTGGGAACAGGTCCTGCATGGGGCTGGTGGGAGACAAGCGCCCACCTGGTCTCAGGTGGTTAGGGCTGGGCAGAGGGCCCCGAGCTGGGCCCGCACCTCACCCCCTGGAAATGTGTCAGAGCAGCTCACTTCAGGGGGGCCAGGACTGCTAGGGCCTGGGCCCTCTGCCCCCAGCCTCACTTTTGTCAGGTTCCTGGCTGCCGCAAGATGGGCACAGTGCCCTCCACCCGTCTGTCTCTTCCTCACCCTCCCAGCACTCCTCATCCTTGCTGGCTGACCCCACCTCCTTCAAGCAGCCCCCCAGTCTCCCTGCTTGGAATAGTTCTCAGTGAGCATGGGCAGTGTGGCCACTTGTGTGGACACGCCTCCCGCCCCCAGAGGACTGGCTCTGAGACAGTCACGGCCCAAGCCAGGCCAGCGAGAAATACTAGAGATGGAAAGAATGCGTGGATTTTGGGTATAAGGCCTTCCCCCCAACCCTGAGAGTGGCTTCAGCACTCTGGGGTCCCCATGGAGTGCACAGCCCCTGCTTCCTCAGGCCCTCCACCCTTGCCCCTCCCCGCACTGGGTACCCCTGCTGACCGAGGGCTTGTGGGGGGGGGAGAAGGCCAGGACAGGCCTCAAGCATCTTGCATGGCAGCCTTAGCCACCTTCTGATGAGCTCGGGGACCCTAAAAGTCAGAGGCCAGAGCAGTCGGGTGGGTGCTTCGGGGCTCAGCAGGAGAGGGGGGCTTCCAGCAATGTCTGCTGCGGCCTCAGCCTTGGGGGATGGGAGATGGTGTCTGGGCGTGCAAGGTGGGCACGCAGGTAAGCAGGCCCCAGTGTGCACGGCCCTCAGTCCCCATCTCCAGCAACAGCTACAGTTTCCACAGCCTTTCAGAATCTGGGATGCCGAGCCCCCCGAGGCCGGGAGAGTTCCCTGGGGTTAGCAGCGAGGGCGTTTTACTTCTCATCAGCAGACTCCTACAAAAGCCCCCCACAGGGCCCCTCCCGCCCCACGGCGCCCTGTCTTTGTGGATGTGGTGCCTGAGATTGTCCCAGGGTCCCTGACTCCACGCAAGTGGCCATCGTCGGGGCTGAGAGCGTGGAGGTACGTGGACTCTTCTCATTTCATTATGTGTGCTGTGAGGGGCAGAGGGGGCATCCACACCCCCAGGGTCTTCCCTCCCTGCCCTCCCACCTGCCCTGCCCCTTCCCCAGGCTTCAGCCGTTCCCTCCCTCCCTCCTTCGACCCAGCACCCAAGTAAAAGGGCAGAAGACTCAGAACAAAATAAATTTGAATGCTTTATTGGGATTGCGAGCATTAAAAGTTAAAGACAAAACCCAAGCAATGGATTTTGCCAGAAATACCAGCATGTTAAAGGGGTAGAGTTGGGGCGAACACGGGCCGCTGCAAGATGGTCTGGGACAGCAGGCAAGGTGACATTCGGTGTTCAGCGCGTGGGGGGTCTTCAGGTGATGGCACAGGGAGGGACCCAAGAGGGGGTCCCGCTGAAGACAGTTTGTGGGGGGGGGGGACTCGGGGAAGAGACAAGATGGACAGCCACAATCAAGGGCTCAGGAGGTCAGATGGGGGCCTGGGTCAGGATGGTTGATGACCCGCACAGAACTGCTCACTGGGGGCACAGAGGAGCGTCGGCGGATGCCCCCGGAGTACCCATCCCAAGCGAGGCAGAATGTAACACTGAGTGGGATGGGCGTCCGGCCGAATGGGCAGACACTTTGGGATGCCTCGAAGTCTTTTTGGATCTCAGGCCAATCTGTGGTTCGCCAATTATGACAATTTGACTCTTTGAGCTTCTGTCCAATGTTCCGAATGGCCCATTCTCCGGGCACTCGCCGAAGGACCCTCTGTGCCACGGGTGG
The DNA here is from genome assembly GCF_021613505.1 of Equus quagga. Lineage (NCBI taxonomy): Eukaryota > Metazoa > Chordata > Mammalia > Perissodactyla > Equidae > Equus > Equus quagga. The sequence continues at coordinate 2,052,255 of NC_060283.1, read as the reverse complement.
ACTGGCATGGACCGCCCCCTGGGTCATGCCAGCCCCGTTGCCAGGGCCCACAAGCCTTGGGCCTCTAGACTGCTAGTCGGGCTGCCGTGCAGGGGGGCTGCGCTGGGGGCAGAAGTGGGGGTGAGGTAAACCTCCCAGCCGCCCGGGTCCCTGCCGCAGCCCTAGGCACCAAGATGTGGCTGGGTTGGTATCGCCAGACCCACTGGCCTGGGGGCCCAAGCAATCCCAGTAGATGGACCAACATGCAGCTTTTTGGCTCTGGGCAGCCCACACCCTTCTGACCTCCCCTACTCCCCGACCTCACCCCGCCTGGCCCCCAGGAGGCCCCTCAGAGCTCCAAGCCTCCTGGGGACAAGACGGGGTGCTGAGGAGGCGGGCAAGATGTCACCGAGTGGTGGGGGAGGGCTCCCCAAGTGCGCGGAAGGCGGCCACCTGCTCCAGCCTGATGAAACCCCTCTACGCACATCTGCATTCCCTTCCCCCCCGGCTGGCCCGAGGCCAGCCGGGGGCCCCATCCTGATGGCCACCGAGCACCTTCCTGACACCTGGGGAGTTGCCACCCCACCCCTCCTCCGCCCCTCAGGACCTCCGAGGACCAGCCACCGTCCTCAGAAGCCAGGCCGGGTAGCGGCCGTCTCCATTCCCCTCTGACTTCTCTGTGGGGCGCAGTGGCCGGCATCCCCACAGAGGCTCCACTCCCAACTCAACCCAAGCGACAGGGACAGAAATAAAAACCAAAATCAAATTGAGGGCAATAAATGGCAGAGAGCAGGTTGCACGGGGCCCACCGCAAGGGTGGCAGATGGTTGTTGCGTGCGTCGTCGCTGCTCCCCGTTGTGGGGTGGGAGTTGATTAATTTGTGTGAGCGCATGAAAAGCGAAGGAGGGATCAAAAAAAAAAAAAAAAACAAAAAAGGAAAAATAGCCCCAGGAGAAGCCAATTAAAGGGGGGTAATAGATCAATTGACATCAATTTGGGTTCCTAATTTCGATCCGTAATTCTGCAAGTTTCTCTCCTCTTGACTCTTCTAAAACCTCACTGGATCCGTTCCCCAGAGTGGCCCCCCACCCAGCCCCCACTGCCCCCCACCCGCCCCTCCAACCGCCAAACTTCCCACTCTCCTCATCATCTCTGCCAGCCTCCTGGGGGCCTCCCTTTCGGAGAGGCCCCCAGGAGGCTGGCAGAGATGCTCCCTGGGTGTGCCTGGGGGTCCCGGATCTTTCTTAAAGAGCACACCCAGGGCGTCAGGCTTTCTGGGAGGGCACATCTTGCTCAGCTGCAGTCATCTCCAGTCTGGCCAAACCTGTTCCTAGCTCCACACGATGACAATAGGCTGCCCTGACGTTGGTGGGGTCTGGGGGCATCGGGCTCAACCGCGGGGGACCATGGGGACAGGCGCCGAGAAGGAGTGGGCACCTCTCTCATCTCGGAAAGATGGAACCACCTGCCTAGGCCTGGGACGCACTCCTCCCACTCTAGGGCGCATCCCAGGGAATGGGAGGGGAGCGCAGAACATGAAAACCTCACGCGGAACAGCTGACAGAATTTAGGATGGAACACAGTCTGATCTCAGGGAGTTTAGTTTCTCTTATTGTCATCCATCTGTGTGTGTGTGTGTGTGTGTGTGTGTCTGTGCGTGTAGGGATGTGTGTGTGGGTAGGGATGTGTGTGGGTGTGGGTGTGGGTGTGTGTTATGTAGGGGTGTGTGTTGTGTGTGGATGTGTGTGTGTAGGGATGTGTGTGTGTGTGTGTGTGTGTGCTTTTTAGGGTGTGAGTTGAGATGTAAGATTTTGGAGTGTGTGGGTCTTTGGAGGATGGATGTTAGGGTGTGCGGGGGTTTGTGCCAATTAAATTTTATTTGCACGAATTTTGGTTTTCATGTTCCGTGGTCCCCTCCTTTGGTCTCATTGGGTCCCTCTAACTCGCTCTAGGGTGATTTTTGGTGACAAGAAATAGAGCTAAGAACATGTTTGGGTCTCTGCTGTTACCATGGCCAATTATAGGTGCCCAATTGAGAGTTTTGCACGAGAAAGGAGATGACCGAGAAACAAGACGTGTCTTCCTGTTGATTTTGGGGTCCCTTCCGTTCTCTTGGATGGTGGGGACTCGAGCCACGGCCAATTTGACTCGAGGTCGGAAAGGGAAGAGAAGGAAGGGGGGGGGGCGCCGAATTCTTTTATTTTGCCAATTGTTTTTAGTATTTTTTCAGCCAATTGATTTTTTTTTTAGTTTTTTTTTTAAGCCAATTAGTTTTAAGGGGGCTGGAGTGTGTGTGATTTGGGGGGG
>NC_060283.1:2030159-2049569 GCF_021613505.1 Equus quagga | reverse complement strand
GGTTTGGTATTTTTTTTTTTTTTTTTTTTTTGATGATGTTACTATGATTCCTTCAGCCCGATGGACGGGGCCGAAGTGCCTGACATGAGGAGGTTGGGGCAAGGGGGCTGGGGGGGGAGGCCCACCCTGGGGGACGGTACAGAGAGATTTCAGAGGTGGACCCGGTGGAAGGGGCCCTGGTCAAGAGGAGGGCACAAGGTGGAAAGTGCCATTTTGCAGAAATACGACAATTTGGCTCACTGCAGATCGCTGGACACCTCGACAAAGGCGGCCCCGTGGGGAGTGGGGTCCTCGGTGGGCAGGGCGATCAGGGGACGGTGACGTTGGGCCTCCCTGAACGCTTCGAGCTCCTTGACGAGCATGCGACCCCGGCGGGTACGCAGGAGGGCAGGCAGGCCCCTGCGCAGGCGCTGGGTGGATTGCTTCCAGGCGTTGTACTGGAAGAGCTTGACCACGGGGTATCTGGGGGAGTCGTCCTGAGAGGGGAAGGGCCAGTCAGGGGGTGCCCAGCTCCCCAGCTCCTGCTCCCCTGCTGCACGGCCCTCTCCCTAAACCTTTCACAGCCTCTGCCCAATGTCCACAGTCGGGGCACGCGGCCAACCTGTCAATCACCCTACGGCTGCACCCTGGTCCCCTGGCTCAGACGTGACAGCCCCGAGGGGCGAGACCTCAGTTTCCCTGGCAGTGGCTGCCCCGCTGGGCCCGGAGGTGGGGCCGAGTCTTACCGGAAGCACGGTCGGAGGGGTCGACACGTCCCTCTCGGACTTGGCGGGGGTGGCACAGTAGGTCTCCAGGAGGGCCAGGTCGCAGCTGCGGAAACAGCACTCTTCCACGATGCCACGGCTGCGGCGGTTGATGCGGCTTGCGGGCCTGCCTGGAAGTCCCACAGGAGGAAGCAAGAGTGGCCGTCAGCACCGGGCAGGCCCCAGAGAGGGCAGAAGGCCACCCTGCCCTCAGGCAGGCCCCACGGGACACTGGGGCACCCCACAGGGACAGCCAGCCGTGGGGTGAGGAGCGCAGGAGGGAAGCAAGAGCCGGGCAGGCAGGGGTGGTCCAGGAAGGACAGAAGTGACAATGGGGGTGAGCATGCTCCGGGACAGCCCCCTGGCCTCCTGGTGCCTCTCTCCTCGGATCTGAAATGGGCACGGCCACCCGGTCCCACGCAGCCCAGCGAGGGGTCCGGCCCCCATGTTACAGGACCATAGGGTCCTGCCCTGAAGGCCGGTCAGGGACACAAGTGCTGTCCCTGAACTAACCACAGTCCTAGAGCCGCCGAGACAGGCAGGAATGGGAGGAAGAAGAAGAAGACGGGAGGAGAGGAGTGAGGAGCTGCATAAAACCACGCCCTCCTCCCCTCCCGTCCTCCCCCGCTCCCCCACCACAGGCTCCAAGGCTCAGCTGCAGGGTCCCTCCCGGGCTTCACCTGGGGGCCGAGGGCACGCGCCTGGACGGGCGGGGAGAGGAGCCCCTGGTAAGGGGTTCCCTCACGGGGTCCCACAGTGGGGGTCCGGCCCAGCCCTGCTCTCAGGGAAGGGTCGGCACCACACCCTACAGGGCCACTTCCTGCCCCCAAACGAGGCAGGCGAGAGAGGGGGCACAGGCGAGGCCAGGGCAGGCGGGGCTGCGGAAGCGTCGAGAAGCAGGGATGCTTTTCCAAGAGCTCTGCAATGCCAAGACTGGCGCCTGCAGGCCATTTCACAGGGTGGGCAAGTAAAGGCTGCAAAGGAGGGTGCCACGTGGGGAGTGCGGGGCCATGTGCGACCTTCACGGTCCTCACTGTCTTGCCCCAGCCACATCCTACAGACAGGGAAACTGAGGCCCAGCTTGCTGGGAGGTAGGGCAAGGGCCTGTGCCCCTGAAGGAGAATTCACCTCCCACTGGGGGTCCCGCCCTGTGACACAAGGCACAGAGGCGGGGGCCCCACAGGGGTCTCAGGAAAAATCTGACAGTGCGCTCAGCGGGCCAGCTCAGGGTGGAAATAAGACAAGCGTGAGGACCAGCCAAAGCACGCTGGGGCCAGCACCCCACACGGTGGCCCACCCCCCCCATGGGCAGACCCCACCCAGCCATGGGGCCCACAACATCCCCGGCAGTGGCATTGCGATGATAGAGCTCGTCTCTTCTCCTGTGCCCCCAGGGGCACGTGGGGTGGGCACACTCGCACCCACCAGCGACATTGACCTTTATTTTTATTGGTTTTCACTCCGTTTTACCCAACTTTAAATCCTATAATCCACGGTCAAGACATCAGGACACCGAAATGCGTGGTAAGCTTCCGTGCCTGCAGCCCTGCCTGCAGGCAGTGCAGGGAGTGCAGAGAGGACACTGGCTGCCTCTGCTAGGGGCCTGGGTCACCTTGTCTGGAAGCCATGCCTCCTCCCACCCTGCACCCCACCAGTGCCTGCTACGGTCTGGCCTGCCCCCCGCCCCCTCCCCGCCCCCCCCCAGAGATACCACCTCTCCTAGGAGGCAAGCATTCTCCCTCCCACTCTGAGTCACGTTGCACGAAAGTCAGGGGTGCCAGCACGGCCCAGGTACAGGGCAGGCGCCCCCAGGAACGTGGCTGCAGGTCCCGGCTGCACTCTCCAGGGCTCACGGGCAAGAGCCCACGGTCCTTCACCTTGGAGCATCCTGCCTTCCCCACCCCACGGCCCCCACGCCAGGTGTCCTGGAGGCTCTGCATAGGTGTCTGAGGAAGGAGGCGGAGGCCCCCAGCATTTATTGAACACCTGCTGTGTTCCCCCTCCCCGCCCAGCCCCGCCCCGAGCTACTTACTGAAGTAAAAGCCGCGGTCCCCACAGACAAACTGGAGGGTATCCACCAGCTCCCCGCCACACAGAGTCTCACTGGGGCGGTAAGCAGCAATGCAGCACGAGGCAAAAGCCAAGAAAGTGAACAGCATCAGCAGCGACTTCCCCACCGGGATCCCCATTGGTATCTGCTGCGGGGAGAGAGAGAGGAGGCTGTGAGCCCCGCCCATCCCGCCCTGCCCCCGCAGGCCAAGTCCTGGTCCAGAGGCCCCTCTCGCTGCCCACCCAGCCAGGGTGTCCCCCAGACGCCAGCCCAGCAAAAGGGACGAGGACCAGCTCTCTTTGGAGACACTCAGCCCAGCCATCTCCCGGTTTAAAGTTTTAAGTTGCAGTTTTCAAGCACGGCTTTCTCCTTAAAGGCATCATTTGAACTACAAAAATGACACACGCTTTCACAGCCAAGGTGGGGTGCAGGGTCGCCCGTCCGAGAAGGAAGGGATGTGTGTGAAACCCGACTTTGGCACCAAGTGCGGGGCAGGAATTTCATGTGGTGGTGGTGGGGGGGGGGACTGGGCCCACCGTCAGTATTTCAGGGGCTCAGCCACACCCAGAGCTGCAGGGGCCGGTGCTGGACACTGGACCTGGCCTCCGTCCTATGATGTCATGAGGCGGGGCCAGCACAGGGCAGTGGCCACTCCTCGGGTCTCCCAGCGCCAGCCAAGATGGTAGACAGCCCCACCCCACCACAGAGCATGTGCATCCCTGAGGACCAGCTGAGCAGGGGGGTCCAGGAGGACCAGCCCCCCTCCCAAAGCAGTAGGAGGGTCCTGCAGGGCCAGTCCCACCCCCTCCCGCTCCCCCACTGCCTTTTCCATGCTCCCAGTCTGTGGCTAAGCAAAGCTCAGGTCAAGGATCCAATGGTCAGTGCGGCAATGCCAGCCACGCTCCCAAGGGCCTTGTTCTCCTCAATTACCAAGTCCCCCAACCCCAGTCTGCCCTGGGCACCCCAAAACAAGCCTCCTTTCCAGGCCTTGCATCACACCATCCAGGGCCAGGGACCTCAAAGTCCCTCTGGGACCATCAGCCCCTGTCCCCGTTTGGAGTACCAATCCCGCCTTGGGAGTTGGAGAGCACAGGTCAGGCCACCTGGAGGCCGGACACCAGACCCCATAGAGTCCAGAGCCCAATTTGGAAAGACGGGCACATCTCAGGACACACCCCCTGCACAGGCTGTGTGGCTGCAGGCCCGGGGCAGAGTTGACCAGGTCTCTTAAGAGCTGAGGGGCTTGGAAGAAGCCTCAACTTCTCTTTAGATATAGCCCCTGCCTCCTCCAGAGGGCAGAGGCCCCCAAGGCGGGCAGCCCCAGCCCGCCAGGCACACACTCCTCCTGGGGGGACCGTCACGGCCCAGTGCCTCTGAGCCCATTGGCACCCTGATGCTACCCGAGCAAGGGGCTGGGCAGGCTGCCCAGATGCGTCCCTCCCAGGCTCTGCACCTGGTGGGCACGGGGGCACCAAGCAGCACGCCGCTTCCCAGCCTAGACCAAGGCTGCCGCCTGCTTGGCCCAGGGTATTTTTGATGCAAGAATTCGTGCAGGAGACGAGGACCGATGAGAAGGAAGCACAACCTTGCTTAAGCTCACTAAAGAGCAGGGCCAGCTCCTCAAGAGGATCTAAAGGGCCACCTCGCGAGCTCACCTCCTCCTGCCCTGCACTGGACCCCAGCCATCTCCCTGCTGCCCCCACTGCCACCCACTTCCAATTCTAAGAACAAATCTGGCCAGCTAGCCGCTCGGCACCGTGCAAGCGGCAGCTCCATCGTTCTGCAAGCCCGGCCACTCCAGTGCGGGGTCCAGTCCAGAGCACCAGCAGAGAGCAGAAGACTGGACGACAGGCACGCAGAGGTGCGGGGCAGGTGAGCCAGCCTGCCAAGGAGGGAGGGCAGGGGAGAGGGAGGCAGGGGTAGGGAGGAGAGGGGCCGAGGGGCTGAGGTCAGAAGCCACTGCAGCTGGGCAGGCTGGAGCAGGAGGGCAGGGGGTCCTCGCTCAACAGCCCAGGTTACCTGCAGCTGGACAGGCGTCTCGCTGTGGCTGGAGGAGAAAGCTGGGAAGTTGCCTCACGGGAGAAGCTAATGTCCAGTTTGCAGCCTGGTCAGTGCCTCCGCTTTTATGTCAGAGCCGGCTCCGCCCATCCCCGGCTCCACCCTAACCCCCACCCCTCTCCCCACTGACCACTCCCCCCGCCCCCTTTGCCCCCGCCCCCTCCCTCCTTCCAGCCAGTCTCTTCTCTCCTGCACCCCCAAGCGCTAAGCCTGGACCATCCCTTAACAAAGTATCACGAGGGGGGCTCATCCTGCACCCCCAGCCCATCGCGACACATGGCCTTGAGGGGGAGGACGCGGGGGGGGGGGGGGAGCTGCTTTCCAGCTCCCTGTATGGACGCTTCAATCTGCCCACTGGGCAGGGGCGGTTGTTCTCTCTGGGCTGCACGCTCGTGCCCTTCTGAGCCGCGGACCAGCCCCTCTTCCCAGACTCCTAGTTGGGAATGTTGGGGACGGGAAACGGGGCCTTGGGTGGGGGGGTGCATTGCAAATGTGGCGTCTGGCACGACTCTCTTGCCAACTGGGCCCCCCTCGCTCCATCCTGGCCCCGCCCACCCAGTTTTCCTCTCCCAGTCTTGCTGGCGCGGAGTCAACATACCAGGGTGGGTTTCCGAGAGTAGCTGCCCTTCTCATTACCCATCTCCCGGGTGGGGGGGTGGGGGGAACAGCCGCCACCCCTTCCCCGCACGGCACAAATCGCAAGATCTCAGCAACACCCCCCTGCACCCACAAACCGACCAGGAAGTCGCCTTTACAGACAGCTCGCACCTCCCTCGGCATTTCCGAAGCCCCCACCCGCCCTCCGTGGCGCAGGGGAGACCGCGGGGTTCGCCAGGGGGAGCCGGACCCACAGCCCCTCGTCTCCCTCCGCCCGGCCCAGCGCGGCCGCCCCCGCCGCCGCCCGCACGCAGCTTACCTGGAAGCCGGCGCGGCTGCCGCGCACCTCCCTGCTGCGTATCGCAAACCGAACAGCGGGCGTTGGCCCTCCTGCCGGACACTCCTCTGCCAGCGCCGCTCTGGCCGGGTCGCCGGGGCCGAATGTGCGACGGGGCAGAACGGGGGGATGGCTTTTTTTGGGGGGGAATCGCATCTGATTGTTTGGGGAGGACGGGCTGTCTGCGGGCTGGGGCGGGCCAGATGTTGTACTTTTAGGGGGGGAAAGGGTATCGGGAAATGAGGTCAGCTGTTGTGTCAAGGATAGAGGGGGGCAGAGATAGTGAGAGAGACAGAGTGAACGTGAAAAGGGGGGGGCCAAAGAGAGGGCGAGAGGGAGAGAGGACAGCGAGAGGCGGGCAGGCTCACAGCGGGAGAGAACAGCGAAGAGAGAAACAGAAAGCGTATAATTAATCCACTTTGGGACGGCGAAGGCGAGAGGGCGGGCGTGGAGGGGGAGGGAGTCTGAGGCAAGGAGCTGGGGGGGGGCGGGAGGGAGCAAAGGGTAGGCTGCGGAAGAAAGAGTGGGGGCCGGGACTAGAGGCCGGAGAGGGGAGAGGGGCGCAAAGAGAAGCGAGGGAAGGGCGCAACGTCGGGGGCCGAGGAAGGTGTTGAGGGGGGCGGAGCGGAGGCGTCACCCGGGCCGCGGGCGCCCAGCTCGGTTTGGGCCGACGGGACCCTCGGCCGTCGCGAGCCCGGGCCTCGGGGGGGGGGGCAGCGGTGGCGTCGCCCGGCCGCTCGGGATGCAGCGAGGAGTGGAGCGGCCAGGCCGAGCGCCGCCGGGGAGGGCCGGGAGAAAGCGCGGGGGATGACAACGCCGGCGGCCTGCGAGCCGGACTGCCTGCGGGGGGAACCGCCTCCTCGGGCGAAGCGGGACGGGCGTTGAGGTAGATAGACGAGGAGGCGGCGGGGAATCCGCAGGCCGGCGGAGCGCGACCCCGCCGACGGCGCCCGAGACGGGGAGTCAGCAGCTTGGCGGACGGCGTCGACGCGGGGCCGCCAGCCCGGTGGAGGCGCTGGTGGGCCGAGTGCGGGCGGGCGTGGGCCAAGAGGCGGGAGCGGCCGGAAGGGGGGGCCGGGGGCCTGCCTGGCCTCACGCAGCTCCGCCGGAGAGCAGGCGATCTGCGGGCGCCAACGCCCGGCTCTTATAGCCCAGCCACCCCGCGGCGCGGCGCCCGCTCGGGCCCCCCTGGCCATGCGCCCGCGCCAATGGGCGCCCGCGGGGCCCTCGCTCCGCCCCCGGACCGCCCCCGCAACTCGAGCCGAAGCGGGGGCGCAGGCTTGGGGGCCCCGGGGGGCGGCTGTCAGGGAGGGGCCGTGGGGTGCGCGGGGGCGAGTTTGGATTGGGGGCAGGGAACGGCGGAATGCGAAAAAAAATCCCAAATAGCTTTTCTAAAGTGTTTGGGGGCCCCTCTTGGGTTCCGGGGTGCCAGGGATCCCTGTGCCCGTGCGCGGGGGCGCGGGGCGACCTGGGTGGGCAGCGTCCCAGACCCTAGGGGTGGCAGGGGTCCCCGCTTCCCGCCATCGGGCTAAGCGGCGGGGGTGCCCCGTCGGAGTGAGGGCGCAGGTGGCTCGGCGCGCTGGGTCGAGGGTTCGTTCCCTAGTCCCACTGGGAGCTGCAGGGGAGTGGGAAGTCGCTGGGCGCGGGCAGGTCGTGCAGCCGCCACCTGCCCGAGCAGGCATAGCGCCTCGAGCGGCAGCCGGAGCCCGAGCGCCCCCCGGTGCCGCGCGGCAGGCGAGGAGTAGCCGCCGCGGCCGCCAGGTGTGATATGTGGGGAGGACCGGCCGGGCCAGGCCCGAATCTGGGCCAGGCACGGGGCCTGCCTAGGCGGCGCCTGCCGGGGGAGAGAGGAGCAGGGCGGGAAACATCGCTCAAATCCTACCTGCATGACAAAGCTCACCAGGGTGCGTCTAAGCAGTTCGCCCTTGGGGCCCACCCAAAATATCCGGCTAATGGTTCCACCGTCCTCAGTGCGTTGGACTTGCGTAGACTCGGGTTCAGCCCCGGGGGCCACCACAATAATTTGGGGGTCTGGGGAGACCATCTCCTGGAGAGTTTGGACGATGTAAGAAGTGATTTTTACCAAGTCAAAACCAAGCACGAACCCCTGCGCCCCGCCCTTCCCACGGAACCTCTCCAAGGGGAAGGGGCCGCCGCCGGCGGAAGCCGGCGCCCAGCTCGCCCCCTCGTTCCGCCATCAATCACTGCGCCCGCGCTCCACGCGCGCCTCCCCGAATCCTCTGCCCGGCGGGCTGGTGGCGCCGCGCTGCGCTGCGCGGCCCGAACGGGGCGCGCCTCTCCTCGGCCTCTCCCTCCGACCCAGCGCCCTGCCCGCCCCGCTTCGGGGCCGCCGGAGCGCTTTACCCACGATTGTGATCTTGCAAAGAGCTAACGAAAGCGGCGCCGGTTTCGGGGCGCCCGGCCCCAGCGAGCGCGGCCGCCGAGCGGCCAGCCCTCAGCGGGCTCCTGTGTCCCGCGCCGGTCGCCCCGGCGCCCGCCCGAGGCGAGCGCCAGCCCCGGCGGGACGGCGGCGGGTGCAGGCGGGGACCCGGGCCGGGACCGCGGAGCTGCGGGGAGCTCACCGCGAGGCTGGAGGCTGGGAGGCTGCGTCTGCGGGCGCGCCAGGAGCCGAAGCAGCGAGCGAGCGCTCTGCAGAGGGTGGTGGACGCTGCTGAAGGTGAGCAAGACCCCGGGGGCAGTCCCCAATGTCCCGGGGCAACGCCCAGTCCGTTAGAAGACCCAGGGACAATGCCCAAATTTGGGGGAAACTGGGGGCAATGCCCAGTCGTTTTCCTAGACTCGAGAGAAGACTGCCCACGTCCTGGCGGACGCACTGCCGAACCAAGTGTGTTTGGGGAGTACAGAGATAAATTTCCCAAATCCGAGGAGCTCGGGGGACTCCGTAGGAAACTCGGAGAGGCCCGAAACTAGTGGTGCTGTGCGCGGGGTTGGGGCCGGGAACGACGCGCAGATACCGGGGGACGCAAGTCAGAGCTCCGTGCGATTTGCGGGCCGAGAAAATGAGCGTGCCGAAGTCGGGCGCCCAGGAGAGGCTCCGCTGATGCGGGGAACTGTGCTTACTGACTAAATTCGAGATTCCAGAAAGAGAGTCCACGTCTGGAGCATCAGGGGAAATTGCTCCGTGCAACTGGGGGACAAAAGATCCGAGTCTAAAAAGTGGGGAACCCAGCATATTGGTCAGCAAGCCTGGGAGGAACCCCAGACCAACTTGTGGGGGAGGTGGGTTTGGGGGTGAGTCAAGGAAAATTCTCAACATGAAACTTGGGGGGACCCAAGAGGCATGTTGTCTAAAATTGGCGAAAAAAACAACAGACACATTTTGGGGATCTAGGCAAATTCTCCAGGGCGGTGGGGGAAAGTAGACATTGATTTTCACGATTTAGAAATCCAGGAGTGGGTGGATGCTTGCCCCCAGGAAAGTGACCTCCACATTGTCATGACTTCAGCAAAAGTTCTCTGTCCTTGAGAGGGTCAAAAAACACGTCTAAGTTTGGGGGAACCTGAGGTGTGTTCAATACATTCCGGGAATGCAGAAAATCAATGTCCTTTTTAATTTTAATTTTCTATTGATTTCCGTTAGTTTGTTTTTGGTGAACAGGAAAAAAATATCCTGTTTTTCTGGGCACTGTTTGCATTTGGGGAACTCTAGCAAAGCATGACCCACGTTTTAGGGATCCATGAAAATGTTCAATAGAGATGGATATCTAAATTTCAAGAACCCTGGTTAGGATTGAGGAAGCTTCTAGAACACAGGCCTATGATGCCCAGGAGTTCTAGGACCCCGGGATATTTTTTGGTCCCTGGACATTTTAATTTTGGGGGGCCCAGGGAAAATTGCCTAAATTTAGAGGCACTCTGGGCAAGGGTCGTAAATTCAGGCAACACATAAATCAGTGTCCAAAAAAAGCTCAATTGGTTTGTGGAAGAAAAAAAAAAAAATCTCAGTTTGTTTTGAAGGGCTGGAAGACAGCCTGTCAATTTGGAGACCCCAGGAAAATAATTTTTGAATCTGGGGATCCAGAGAAGGTGCTCAGAGTCCTCAGGAGAACTGGGGGGTCAATAGCTAAGTTTTAGGGGAAAAAAGATTAATAAGAGTTCCTAGATTGTGGGGCCTGGAGAATCGATGTCCAAAATTTGTGATCTGCAGGGCGCGTGCAGGGTGCGGGAGACCCAGGAAACGTTGCTGAAATTTGGAGTCACTCAGTGGGTGCGTGGGACCCTTTGGAACATGGGAAATCGGTGCCTTTCTGTGATAGGGGGGTAATACTGAATGTGTTTGAGGGGCCTGCAGGACTATGCCTAATATTTGAGAGAGCCCCGCATGTCCAAATCACAGAGGATCAGGCATAGAGTCCAGTGTCCTCCTGGGACTTGGGAGCAGTGTCCGAATTTTAGAAAACAGATTCTTGTCAGTAAGCCAGTGGGACCCAGAGAATGTTTTAATGTTCAAAATGTTATAATGCAGAGAAAATGTTTCGGATGTTTGCGGACTGGGGACAGTCCACAGAGCCTGGGATCACAAGCTGTAGGCTCTGAGCAAGGGTTTGTTTCGTGTGTGGTGTGACCCAGGGGGACCTGTGAGACCCTGTGTGGTTTGGGGGACCCTGCAGAAGCCCGGGCCACAATGGAGCGCATCTCAGGGTATTGCTCAGTGTGCCTTCGGGGGCCTGGGTAACTGTCAAAACGTTAAGGAACCTGATTAGTGCCCGGGGAGCTTGGAGAGCCCCAGAAATGCGTGCCCCAAGTCTTCATGGTCCACAAAAAAAAAAAAAAATTGCTTAGTGAGTTCTGGGCATCAGGAGTCATCCTCTGAATTTTGTGGAACTCAGGAAATCAGAGCGCACATTGTTAGTGATCCGGAAAAGGGTTTGGTGCGCTTTGGGTGTAAAGTCTGAATTTTGGTGGAGGCACAGGAAGCAGCCCCCAGACTCTGAGGGTTCGGGGCGGAGGGGGGGAATTCCTTAGTGTGTTGGGGGAACCTGGGATTCTTTGCGTAAAATTTCAGGAACCCAGGTTAGGAGCTAATAAACACGTGGAACTCAGCGGATAATGTCACCAATTGTGGTGTATCAGGGAACAGGGCTGCAGTGCGGAGGACCCAGAGCAGGGACAGTAAGCTTGGGAGACCCTGTAGTTAATGTGCAAAATTATGGGGATATAATCGTTTACGTGCACTTGTTTGGGGAACAATGCCTTAAGTGCCAGAAAAACACTGCCCACATTTGGGGAGCCAGGCAAACTGGTCAGCGTGACCCGGACCCGGGGCTCGTGTTTAAATTTTAGGGGATCCCGGTTGGCAGTGAGTAAAGGTGTAGAACCTGGAGAGGGATATGTAAAACTCTTAAGAGCCTGGAGAAAACGCTCGCTGAGTTTGGGGACCCAGACCACTAGTGGAAATCTGAGGGAGCCGGTGGCGGCTTGATGTGTTTGGAGGTCCCCGGAAATTAACGTCCAAGAAAACTCTCATGACCTGGAGAAACGCTGAATATATTTGGAGGACCTGAGAGCAAGGCTTAAATTGGAAGGATCCCAGAAAAAATAATGTCCGCATTTGTGGGGAGCAGCGAAGTGTCTCCGTGGGTTGGGACCCTGGAGATGGAGGGCTACGTTGAGAGGCCAAACTCCCCGGGCGGACCAGGGAAGCAACGCGCCGCTGGAGATCCACTGCGTCTGGGGACTCGAGCGGTGCAGTGGCGCCCTCCCCGGGGGACCCGAGCGCGGGCCGCGCGGCGGCGGCGGCTCCGGGGCGAGGGCGCGGGCAGGTAGCGCGGGGCTCCCTGGGGCGCGCGCCCCGGCGGAATGGAATCTTTCTCTTGCCTTCTCGCCACCGAGGGCGCTTCTCTGGCGGAAGCCCGGGCGAGCGGGCGTCGGGGTGGAAGGGAGAAACCCGAGAGCCGCGAGGGAGCCACAGGGCGCTGCTCCCCGGACGCTCCTCGGGCTCCCGGGTCCCCGCTCGGCCGCCTCCGAGGAGGCCCGCGGGCTCCCCGCCGCCGCCGCGCCCCACGCGCTCCCGCGCTGCGAGCCTAGGCGAAGCCGCGACCGGGCCGCCGCCGCGGGCAGGCTCGTCCCCGGCTCGGCTGGGGGGCCCCCGGGAGCACCCCCGGCAGTCACCCCCGCGCGCCCCGGGACTCCGCGAGCGCCGTTCTGGCCTTAGCCAGTCCCCAAACAACGCGGAAACCAATTTTGTTATGGTAATGTGAGAGAAGAACAGCTGAGGGAGAAGACGAGAAAAATGGGGGAGAGTTTTAGGGGGGCAGAACTGCACGGTGGCGGGGTGCCTGGGGTCACCTTTCGTTTTCTCTTAAGAGAATTTTCACGCAAAGCCGCCCTATCCGGCTGGGAAAGTCCAGTTCCTTAAAGGCAAATATTGGACCAGGCAGAGCAAGGCGCTGCTGGCTGGAACAGGATCAGCCCATCGGAATTGGGCAATGTTGGGGGTGGGGGCTAGCCACCTGGGGGATCTGTGGGGTGGGGGCTGCCAGAGAGGAGGTGCTGCTGGGGAGCAGCGGAATGGTGGGGGTCCTGGGACCAGTATGGTCGGCATTGCTGGTCCCCACTGTCACCCCACAGAGGGACCCTGGCTAGAAGAGGAGCAGCTCAAAGCCTGCCGCTCTGGGGAAGCAGGGGTTAATGCCATTGGACAGGTGTGGGGACCCTGGCAGGGCTGACGCAGCCCTTTCACATTAGCTTGGCAAGACAGGGAGACCGCTCCCCCCCCCCCCCCCCCGCAAAACAGCCCGTTTCCACCCAGAGCTGAAGGCACGTGGGGAATGTTCCCCCTTCAAATTCCAGTCCGCATCAATCACCCCATGTCCCATTCCAAGAACATCTGGCCTGGCTCCCCCCATCGCTGCCCCTTCCCCTCTCCACCAGCCTTCTGCAGTGTCAGTGCCTGGCTTCCAGGCCCCTGTGGGTGTGCCCGAGGGAGGGAGGGCCAGGAGGGACCCTCGGCAGAGAAGCCCCCCGGTGTCCTGCCCTTGCTCCCCACTTCTCCAACGCGACTTGTAGATGGTGGGGTGGGGAGCATTAAAAAGGGCCTGTCTGCTAACCCGGGTCCCTGGGAACCCAGAGCAGATTTCAAATCCTCCATGAGAGACTGTGCTCAAGGACAGACAAACAGATGCCTGCCGGGCTGCCTTTGGCCCTGCTCTGGGGCCTCCACTTTCCTCGAGGCCTGCTTCCCAGGCTGGGGGTGGGTGGGTGCTGGGGTGAGGGCCCCATTTCAGAGTGTGCGCTTTCCGCCTCCTGGGGGTGCCCAGGGGCAATCCCACCAGTGGTCCACTGGGGGGGGGGGGCCTCTCCTGCTGTCTTCCCTGCACAGGCGCCAGTTCTGGAGGAACCTCTGCCCATGCTTGATGATGTGCGCCTGGACCCTGGAGGTAGGAAGGCTGAGGCCACCTTGGGGTGCCAGGCTGAGCCACCAGGGCGAGGGGGAGGGGGAGGGGGAGAGGGGAGGGGGACGCACGTGCTCACTCCTCCCACCCCCAGGGTGGGGGGGGTGCTCCCGCTGAACCCTCGCGCCTTATTTAGTCAAAAGTGTGGTTAAAGGGGCAGGCTTGGCTGGGGGGAGAGCAGATCCGGGGTCACCCCGGGGTTCAAAAAGGGCGCTGGCCAACCCTAGCCAGGACCAGCAGCTCAGGTTTTCCCCAACTTTCAGTCCCCCCAGGTAGGAAGGGACTTGCAACAGCATAAGCACATTGTGGGGCTGGGGTCTCCTCCTGCCCAGAGCTTGGCTGGCAGGAACTTCAGCCCCAAGCACCACCCTCCCCCCTGCCCTGCCCCAGCAAGGCGGCGGCTGCCTGCTTGGCCTCCCCTCTGCATTGCAAACCCGTATTCCAAAGAGAATAATCATTCTCCCAAAGATTCGGACTCACCCCAGCGAGCCTGGCCCCCGCGCCCCGGGCCTGCGGTCTGCTCGCTCCTGCCTCACCCGTTTCCCCTCGCTCCCGCCCGCCCTGCAGTCAGCCTTTCTCATTCCCCGGTTTCCTCCCCCGGCTCTGGCTCCGAGCTGGCTGCTCCCCCCTCCCTGGGACCAAGCCCAGCATTTTACAAACCCTCTCCGTTCTCCGAGGGTCCCCTGAGCGCCCCTCCCGCACCCCCCGCAGGGCGCCTGCCCCGGAGGCTCAGCTCTGGGAGGGACGCACCCGCGTGTCAGCCCTGGCTGAAGGCAGGGGACCGAGGCCCCAGCCGGAACCACCAGGACCTGAGCACAAGCCGCCCTAGGCACAGGGCACCACAAGCCCCTGACCGATAAACCCAAAAGCCAAAAGTACGTTGGGGGACCAGGGGAGGGGTCTGAGCCTGCACACGGGAAGGACGGAAGGACGAGGGGACACCACTGTTGTACTAGTATTTTATGTAGTGTCTGAACTAAAGACATCTTTAAAAGAACATTTTTGGCTTCCCTTTAGGATGGGCAAACTGGCCTGGAAGGGGTCACCTGCTGGGTCCCTCCCTGCAGGCCCTGAAGGGTAACCTATGCTGCTTTGGGATGAGGGGCAAGGACATAGACTCCAGCCATTCATCCCCACCTCCAAAGCCCCCAGCCCCTGGGGCCGGGCGTCCTCCAGGGCCGCCGCACATGCCCCACCCCGGTACCTGATCCGTGAACCCTGCGGCCACAACCACGGGAGTTGGCTCCAGAAGTGTCCCACAGAAGTGTCCGAGGCCGCTCTGGCCCCGGGGCCTTTCTAGTCCACCCCCGACTCACACACAGGAAGCCCCCCCCTGGCCTCCGAACACAATGGAATCGTGACAGACACTTGTAAGGCCTCCCCGTCCTGTGGTCATTAGCTCACTTGCTCTTCACAATTCCGAACAGGCAGGAGGGCTGCAATTGTCACCCACTTTGTCAAATGGGGACACAGAGAGGTCAAGCCACTGATGTGAGGCCCCACAGCCAGCAGCGCAGGGCAGGGAGGGCAGGGCCTCACAGCTTTCCTGGGCTCTCCCAGTTCCTCCCCAACTCAGCAGTTTTCTCTCTTCCCCCTCCTCTTTCTTTCTCCTTCCTCCTCTGCACCTTGACCCCCTGCCTTCTCCCCCGGGTTGCTGCCCTCCCCCTCTCTGGCCTTCTACCAGGAGCTCCCCTCCAGAGGACCATGGCCACCGCCCAGACTGCAGGGGACCTGCTCTGCCCACACCTGAGCCCCCCGGGGAGAGAGGCACCTGGACTTGACCACCTGAATCCCAGATACCAGCTGTGTGACGCTGAATACACCCCCAGCCTCTCTGAGCCTCTGCTCCGTGTGAAAGAGCAGACTGGAACTACAACTGTCTGGGGAGCTCCCAGCACAGAAGGAAATCATGCCCCTGGACAGAGCCTGACACACGGAGAGCTGTACCAGTGGACACCTCGTTCCTGCCCTGGGGGTCCAGAGACACTCACCTCTGTGGGGCCGGGGTGCTTGGGGATTGGCTGGGCCACAGGCCGCAGCAGCTCACCTCGGGGCTGGGCTCTGGGGCAGCTCTGGCCTGCTGTGGCTCGCGCTGGAGGTCTGGCTGGGCAGGGGGCTGAGCTGGATGAGATGCCAGGCCCTGGGTCTGGGGGCTGGAGTCCACCACCTCTTTCTCCACGAGCTCAGCAGTGACTCTTGGGCCCCTGGGGAAGAACATAAAGATGTCCCTAAGATGATCTCTTAAAGCAACCCTCCCCAAGCCACAGCCCCGGTCCCCCCTCCCTTCCCTGGCTGTTGGGTGGGGAAGCCTGTGGGTCACCTTGTTAGGGTTTGGGCAGTTCCCCTTTCTGTTCCCCTGGCTGCCTAGCTCTTCCTTTTCCAAAGCACAGGGAAGGAGGAAGTGGCCCCCAGTTCACCTGGAGCTGGGCTTCCCAGCAGCCAAGCCTGAAAAGGTGCCCCTGGAGAAGCAGGAGACCTCTGTCGGACTGGCTGTTCCCTTGCTGGCTGGGCTGGACTTCTGCCTGGGCCTGGAAGGTTGGGCTGCACACAAATGGCCTGCCTTGGGGGGTCCCAGCACACGAGATACAAATCTTCCCCTCTGCTCCCCAACATTCCCACCTTGGATGGAAGCAAGGAGGAGCCAGCCACAAACCAGAGGTCCCACGCAGCTCTGCACTGGGAAGGCCGCTGAGGACGGAGGGAGACTGGGCTTCTCTGGGGAAATGAGCCCCCTCCCCACACACTGGGTGGATGAAGGAGCCGGGAGCCCCCGGTGGAGGGGAGAGAAACCATGTGCAAAATAATGCGCTCCGGGAGAGACTGCCCTTGCCTCGTGCTCTGTTCTGTGGGCAGGGAGGTTAGGAGGGGCACGAGGAGAACCTGGCACGCTGTCAGGAAGATAGAAGCACTTCTCTGTAAATCCCGCTGTGGGTTGGCGAGGGGCATGGCCCCTCCAACGTCCTTCTCCTCACTCTCCTTTCCACGTACTTGGTGGGATCCTCTTGGTGGTGGTGGGAGCACGTAAGGCGTGGGGAGAGAGGGAAGCTTTACTTTTTAAAGGATATTAAAAAAAAATTTTTTTTTCCCAAATCTCAGACTCCTGGCTCCTCTGCAGTCTCCTGTTTGTCTCTGGTTGGGATTTGGGTGGGGGGGTGGGGAAATGCATCCAGAGGAATCTTCTCCCCCAGAAAAGCCCTGCCTTGTACATTTGCAAAAGCAGCTGTGCACTCCTGCTGAGAAGAGCAGCCCCACCGTCCGTCCCTGCCCCGCCCGTTTTGCCTGGTGGATTAGTGAAGCAAAACCTATTTTCCCTGCAAAAGCCTCTGTGTGGCTCCGTGCATCCCTGGTGAAGAGCCGCTTCCCCACCTGTCGTTCCTGTCTCCTCCGGAGTTGAGGCTGTGCTTACAAAGCTTGCTTGGGCCCTCCTGTGGCAGAGGGCCTTCCCCTCCTGCAGAAACCAGGCTGCTGTTAACTGCCCCGGGCCCCCAGCTCACCCACAGGTGAACCCTCAGAACACAGGTTCTCACACACCTGGAGGGTGCCGCACGAGGGAGGGAAGCCTGGTTACCTGTCCTCTGGTCGCTGTGCAGTCCCTGAAGCTCCCGGGCGGTGGACAAAGAGGGAGTCACTGGTGCCCAAGGCTGTCTGTCGAAACTGCCGGGCCAATGATCTGCTGGTGGGGCCAATATTAACAGTTGTTGCCAAAGCAGGGGGTGCCCTGGCTGTGGTGCCCAGACCCTCCAGCCGGGTTGATGTGGAGGAGGAGGGGGACGAGGCTGAGGCTGGAGAGATGATGAGGGGCCCTTTTAGAGTGTGCATGATAACGGGCCCCGAGAAGAGGGTGAGCCCTCCAGCGCTGGGCACAGCACCTGCCCAAATGCCAGCGGAGGTGGTCGTTTTGCCCTTCACCTCCTCATCCCCTCCACGCCCTTCCTTGAGCGCCTCCAAATTTGGGTAGCTTTGCGCCAACTCGGTGGTGCTGGGGTAGCTGACTGTGGCACCCTTCCATGCCAGGGCATAGTGCATTAGGGGGCAGAGATGTGGCCCACCCCGACCCAGAAGAAAGGCGTTTGTGGGCATGGGCATAAGCCGGAAGCACTCCCTGCTAGCTAGGAGGTGGGAGGATGTGGAGGGGGCAGGGGTTCACCAGACTGACACTGGGCGGTCACTTGACACCCTGGAATGTCGGCGGGCGTGGCACGGGTAAATGGGGGGGGGGGCATAAGGGGGGAGAATCAGGGTTCGAGATCAATCATAAAAAAATCTTTCTTCAAGTGCTCCCAATGCAGCTACAGCACAATGTGGCCGTGTCCTTCCTTCTTCCAGAGGCAAAGGACTCTTCTGAGAGCTCTGCCTTCACCGGTCCCATCAGATATGACCCCGTACACTATGTGGTGCCTGGCACTGAGGAACCTACAGCAAGTGGCAGGCAGCAGTCAGCAAGTGGCCGCCTCCTGCTCACACCCACTCCTGGTGGGGTGAGTGGTCCACAGCCTTTTGAGGCTGGCTGAAACCCCAATTAAGGCACAGATGCGGAGCTGTCTGCAGCTGGGGGAGGTCCCAGATGCATGTGCCACCAATTCAACTAAATCTAACAGGGGGGTTTAAACCTCTTCCCGGAGCCCGCCGGGAGAGCACGAGGCAGAAGAGGACTCAGTAAGTGGCACAGAAAAGTGTGCTTTCCAGAAGACCCTCCCTGTGCCCCGCACCCCAGTGGGTTTACCTTACCCAGCTTACCAGCCTGCGTTGGGGTTCGATTCTCCCCTCTCCTTTGTCTTTCAAGCCCTTGCCTGAACTCCCTTCCTTAGCTGGGGGAATAGGGCATCTGGTGGGGGTGTCCCAAGCAGCATGCAGATGCCCCAGAGCTACACCAGCCTGTGAGAGGAGGGTGGGGCCCCTCACTGGGCCCTTGGGTGAGGAGGGAATTCAAGGATGCTAAAGGTTCTGAGTCAGGTCTGGGGCACCTAAGGGGGGTCGTTGGGAAGCAGTCCACAGTTATCGGGGTGCAGTAGCCAGGCTTAGCCAGGCTCCAGCTCTGCTGTGGGCTCTGTGCTGCCCCCTGGTGTCTGCTGCAAGATGCCTGCATGTTTCAGGAGTGGGTGCCAGGTCCCCGTGGGGTTACTTGGTTGGGACGCCCCAAGCACAGGTAGAGCTAGGGAGGGTGAAGGACTGACCCCAGGCCAGGTGGCAGGGTTCCACAAGTGGCCTATGGTGGGTGTCCCCAAATTAAGACGGTGGGCAGCTAAGCAGCTTTTCAAACCCACAGATCAAACTCCTGGAAACGTGGAGACTCCCGCTCCCAAAACTGTGTCTTGAACCTGAGCTCTGCTCTAGTCTGGATGCCTACCTCGGGCAGCCCATAAGGGGCTCGTTCCAAGGCAGAGTTTTTAATCCCATGAGAATCTTGGACCCCAGAGTGTTTCAGCAAAGGAGGGAGGCAGGGCATAGGGGTCAGGCGGGGAGGGCCCATGGGGGACTAGAGGCATTGAGGGTGTGAGGGCTATGACCCACGGCACTGCATTCCATTTACTTTCCATGCAGGGGACTTATAGCCTATGGGGGTACAGGGTAGTGCGAAGAAATACAAAAGGGACAAATTTGGGGTACAGGGCTGAGGGACATCTCATAACAAAAACCTCATTACCCCGCTATCTCTTAGGCCTAGGAGAGCATGATCCCATCCAGGAGTTCTGGTCGGGTCCCCTCATTTATGCAGGAGGAATCCCAACGCCACGTTTCCTCCTCTCGGCTGCTTAAGTGGCCTCATGCTGACACCTGGTGGCGTCTTCTGGAATTACAGCAGCACGGCACAAAGGTCTTAGGTGCTGCGATTTGGGGGCGCCCCGAGGACAGGGCTGGGGGGAAAGGAACAACATTTCTCCCTACGTGGGGGGAGGCCCCCTGCAGGGTCAGGAGACAGGTGGCCTTTGCGCATTTTGCACGGGGATCTGAAGCTCTTACCTGCCTCCCTCCTGGCATTACAGAACGAAATGTGGAGGGCGGCCTGAGGAAGTTCCTCCCTCTTGGGGACTCCTGGACCCCAGGAAGATGTGGCAAAGTGGGTACCCAAAGCTACAGGTTAACCCTGGGTGCCTTCCTGGAGCGTCCGTTGTGTTCTGAGAACTAGAGGGAACTGTATTATATTTGTATCAGAATAAAATCAAATATGTCACTGAGAGGCTCTGGGACAGCACCTTGGGACCCCCGCCC